>NC_079209.1:49336460-49585856 GCF_026745355.1 Beta vulgaris subsp. vulgaris | reverse complement strand
TTTTAAGAAGTCTAACTGAAAACAGTGTAAATGCTAACTGAAAATTTCATTAGACAAAAAGAAGTAATATGAAGCCCAAATGAAAACTAAATGAGTCTAACTGAAAAGTAAATACATCTAACTGAAAAGTAAATTTGTCTAACTGAAAAGTAAATAAGGTGTAGCTGACAACTAAATAAGTCTAACTGAAAATTAACTAAGTCTACCGGAATAATCAATAAGTCTAACCGAAAAAGAAAGAAGTCTAACTGAAATAGTGGAAATAAATGAGTCTAACTGAAAACTAAATAAGTCTAACTGAAAACTAAATGAGTCTAACTGAAAAGTAAATACGTCTAACTGAAAAGTAAATTTGTCTAACTGAAAAGTAAATAAGGAGTAGCTGACAACTAAATAAGTCTAACTGAAAATTAACTAAGTCTACCTGAATAATGAATAAGTCTAACCGAAAAAGAAAGAAGTCTAACTGAAATAGAGGAAATAAATGAGTCTAACTGAAAACTAAATAAGTCTAACTGAAAACTAAATGAGTCTAACTGAAAAGTAAATCGTCTAACTGAAAAGTAAATTTGTCTAACTGAAAAGTAAATAAGGTGTAGCTGACAAATAAATAAGTCTAACTGAAAATTAACTAAGTCTACCTGAATAATCAATAAGTCTAACCGAAAAAGAAAGAAGTCTAACTGAAATAGTGGAAATAAATGAGTCTAACTGAAAACTAAATAAGTCTAACTGAAAATCAATGAGTCTAACTGACAACTAAATGAGTCTAACTGAAAACTAATAATAGTCTAACTGAAAACTCAATGAGTCTAACTAAATAAAGAGTCTAACTGAAAACTCAATGAGTCTAACTGAAAAGTAAATTAGTCTAACTGAGAAGTAAATTAGTCTAACTGAGAAGTAAATTAGTCTAACTAAAAAGTAAATAAGGCTAACTGAAAAATTAATGAGTCTAAATGAAAACTAAATAGGTCTAACTGAATTATAAATAAGTCTAACTGAATTATAAATAATTAACTCAAACTGAAGACTAATAATTCTAACTGAAAACTAAATAATTCTAAC
Source organism: Beta vulgaris subsp. vulgaris (assembly GCF_026745355.1). NCBI lineage: Eukaryota > Viridiplantae > Streptophyta > Magnoliopsida > Caryophyllales > Amaranthaceae > Beta > Beta vulgaris. The sequence goes on along the minus strand of NC_079209.1, from coordinate 49,584,788 downwards.
TGAAAAATACCTTTTCAATTGCATTGCCCATTGCCTTATCTTGATCAGTGAAAATTGTCTTTGGCTCTTGTTGGCACATTGCTCTCTTGAATGTTTCTAGTAGCCATTCAAAGCTCTCTTCCTTTTCATTAGTTATGAAAGCACATGCAAACATTGTTGTTTTCCAATGGCAATTTATGCCAACAAATGGTGCACATATCAGTCCATATTTGTTTGTCCTATATGTTGTGTCAAATATCATAACATCTCCATATGCTTTGAAGTCCTCCAACATCATTGAATCTCGCCAAAAGTAGCTGACAATGTTGTTATGTTCCCCAAATTTCAGCCTGTAGAAGAATGCAGGATCATCATCCGCTCTTTGCTGAAGTAAGTCCAACACCTCTGCATATCCTTTCCTTCAACCAATCTTGTTCTGTACTGTGTGATATAGTTTAGATGGTCCCTTTTTGTGTGGCCCACTACTTCTTCTGATCCAGCCTCATGACACAAAAAGTTGTATGCATGCATTGGCTTTATCCAGATTCAACCATTGTTTGTATTAGTTGTCCTTTTTGTTCAGTTATCTTCCTTTCTGATTTCAGATGATGTATTTCTTGTTGTATTACCAACTCATGGTTGTGCTGCAACTCATGAGCTACTACAACAAAGTCTTGACCAGGTTTTTCTTGCTTAAATCTGACCATGGCTTTGCATGCTGTTCTTGTTCATTGACTACTCTTTCCTTTCTTTCCTTGGTTGGCTGCTCAACATCTGGTATCTGAACAGTTTTTCTTGTTGTGTGTCTTTTTCTTTTGGTTCTGTTATTTTGTTTGTTGATTTTGAGCCTCCTTCCTTTGAGCAAACCAAGTAGAATTCGTATATTGAATTATCAATTCTCCTCCTCCTTAGAGTTTGTTTCCTAATACTAAATCCTAATGCTCTTGAGTGTGCTTGATACAAGTTGTAACCATCTTTGTGATCTGTAACATGTCTCCCTATTAAACTGCTACTGATATTTTCGTCATTGATGTACTTGAGATATTCATGTTCAGCTGTTGAGTTCATTGCAAAAAATAAGGACACTAACTTAAAGAACAAAAGCACTAACTGAAAACTAAACAAGTGTAGCTGAAAATGATTGTAATAGTACAAATGAAAGAATAATTATACTAAATGAAATAAATTAAGGACCAACTGAAAAGAAAATAAGTCTAACTGAAAACTAAATAAGTCTAACTGAAAACTGAATCAGTCTAACTGAAAACTAAATTAGTCTAACTGAATCTGTCTAACTGAAGATCAAATAAGTCTAACTGAAGAGTTAATAAGTCTAACTGAAAACTAAATAAGTCTAACTGAAAACTAAATTAGTCTAACTGAATCAGTCTAACTGAAGAGTAAATAAGTGTAACTGAAGAGAAAATAAGTCTAACTGAAGTTAAATAAGTCTAACTGAAGAGTTAATAAGTCTAACTGAAACTAAATTACTCTAACTGAACATTAATAAGTCTAACTGAATCAGTCTAACTGAAGAGTAAATAAGTCTAACAAGAGATAAATAAGTCTAACTGAAGCGTAAATAAGTCTAACTGAAGAGTTAATAAGTCAACTGAAAACTAAATTACTCTAACTGAACACTTAATAAGTCTAACTGAAACTAAATAAGTCTAACTAAACTAAATAGTCTAACTGAAAGATATTAACTGAAAACTAAAGTACTCTAACTGAACACTTAATAAGTCTAACTGAAAACTATATTAACTGAAAACTAAAGTACTCTAACTGAACACTTAATAAGTCTAACTGAAAACTTAATAAGTCTAACTGAAAAGAAGTTAATGAGTGAAAAATAGACTTTTGTTGCAATGTAAATGCTAATTTATACATACTAATATACAATCAAAATTCTAACTGAAAATGAGTAAATGCAATTGAAAATTAATTTAGACATACACCTGTTGCTTTGTCTGTATTCCAGCTGATTCTTCATGTAATTTCTTTCTTTTTTTTTCTGATGTGATATCTGTGTTTATTTCACTTTTATTGTTTAGTTCATTTGTAATGTGAGATCTCTGTGAGTATTCTCATTGCTCAGATCAATTTGTAACGAACTTGCGATTTGTGAATTCGAATCTTCGGTTGACATTCTTGTTCAATTTGTAACAAATTAGATTTCAGTAGTGGAACTAGATTTGTAGTGAGAAAGTGGATCTGTTGGATATGTTTTTGCTCTTGAACAATGGCGGATGAAGCGGATGAAGGGGATGAAAGTGTTTTTTTTATTTTTTTTTATTTTTTCGGTCTTTAATAAGTCGCGCGCGTTTCGTCCGATGAGAGTGTTGTGTCGGACGAGTCCGACACAATACGTTCTCTTGTATTATTCATAGATTCTCTGATATGTTTGTCATCATGAAATGAGATTATTAATGTATTCTCACCCAAATTTCATGTTTTCCATAGTCTTTAATGCTATCAAACCTATTGCTCTCAATATTGTTGTGTTTGTCCAGAAAACGGGATCCACTAAAACTTGGCTTTTTATAGATTATTGTAAGGTGCTGAACAAATGTCCCTTAAACGTGCTACTTGGAAGCTTGGTAATAGGTACAAGCTTCGTTCCTTTTCACATAATTGGGTGGAAGGAAGTGTTCCTTTGTCAAAGGCTAACATCCTACTCCTTCAAGTACAATGTTCAAATGTTCATGATTTTATTGATATTAATGCCCATTTTTTAAAGCAAATCTGGTTAGGTCCTTCTTCCATCATATTGATGTGCATAATAATTCTTGCAATGTAGGTTCCAGTTGAAAATAAAGATGATTACATGTATTGGAAATTTCATCCAAGTGGGAAATTATCTACAAAATCAGCCTACGTTTTCCTTCTCGACTCTATTCACTAGAATACTGCTCAGCACTACAATTTGGTTCCTACCAAAATCTTTAAAACTCTTTGGCACATTCCTATATTTCCAAAGTGGAAATTTTTCTTATGGAAAATGATTATTTGTCTACAAAAGAGCAACTGGTAAACTGAGGTGTTCCAATCTCCCTTGCTTGTGATATCTATCATCAACATGTTGAATCTTCACATCATATTTTTCGTGATTGTGTTATTGCACTACAAATTTGGCTTGCAATTCAACTCACTATTCAAACTCAAAATAATTCAATGTCTTGATGTACTTGGATTATTACACATATCCTACTTTTCATTAGCGAGGATGGACAAGATAGCCCCCGTCTTTCAAATTTTGTTTGGGCTTTATGGAACATTTGGTTGCATAGGAACAATAGACTTTTTAGGAATGAAAGTGATGATCCTTTCAAAGTGCTTCATCAAATATCTATCCTTCAGCAACAACATGACTCTTTAAGAGATTTTCCTACTTTTTAATGTCTTCGTTTTCTTCATCCACCTAAAAATAGTATGACTTTCCCCTTGGTTTTATAGCTGTTCATTTTGAACAATCACGAATTGGTTTTAATTCCAGGACTATACAAATGGATGCCTCTTGGAATATAGGAATACTAAAGTCTCAGGTTTTGCGTGGGTAGTTGAGGGCCTTCCTAGTAGTCAGATTAGTGGTGGTGCGTCATATGGTTTAGCTACTCCAGCTCCTGATGCGGAGGCCCAAGCTCTCTTTCAAGTTGTGGTTTGGGCTCATCAACAACAAGTTTGAAGAAGCACTTTCCACACGGATTGCTCTAATCTTGTTTTCATTCTTCAGGATGAAAAGAAGGCTCTTATTTCGGTGTATTCCGCTAGTTGTCATATTCTCTCGCTCGCGAAAGAATTTCAATTATGCCTCTTGTTAAAGCCTTAAAGGTGAATCGTCAACAAGTTCATTATACATACCTCTTAGCAAACAATAGTGCTCGAATGTGTTTAGGATTCACCTTCCCCCTCCCCTCCCCTCCAGTGTCTAGCTTTGTTTACTTTGCCTTCCATCATTGTCAAAAAAAAAAAAAAAAGAAGAGAGAAATGAGATTATTACGTTAATCACATTCTTAGTATATATTACATCACACAAAATCAGAATATGCTTAAGCTCAATAGTTCCTTGCCAGCACCAGGATTTCCTATTAAAAAAGTGCTCAGCTTCTTCACTTATTTCAAAAAAAAAAGATAGTGCTTCTTGACTTACCTTCGTCTTTACGATTATTAAATATCACCTTTGTTTATACGAGCGTCATCTTTTTTTCGCATCTTTTCACTACTAATCCCCTTCTACATTCTCCCACCTTCTCACTCTCTCCTCAAACCACCAAACAATCACACCACAGTCTTTACACATAACACCATCTCCATCGTACCACCATCCACCTTGCAAACACTATTGCCACTATCAGTCTGCCACCTACCAATTTCAATTGTCAAAATACTTAGATGCAATGGAAAAAGTTCCTCCAGCCCTACGACCCAAAACAAACACAAAGCCCTAGAGACACCGAAAATATTTCTTGATTTTGCCGTAAAAGCGTTAGATTTGTGAAGATTGCAACACTACCGAGTTAGAGTCGTGTGGACATGACGTATTTGTCTAGGTAGATGCAATGCTCACACATATCTACACATGTAGAGATGTGATTTTCATGCATCTTACATCAAATTCTCAATTGTTCTATGGAAAAAAAAAATCAAATTATAAAATTTTAGTTTTTGCAACTAAAAAATTAAGTAGTATAAAAATCTAGCACATCTATACAAATGTATTAAAAGGCAAGTAAAATTATCAGGCAACAAGATTTGAACGAGCATCATCTTTTTTTTCAGCATCTTTTCACTACTAACCCCCTTCTACATTCTCCCACCTTCTCACTCTCTCCTCAAACCATCAAACAATCACACCACAATCCTCACACACAGCACCATCTCCATCATACCGCCATCCACCTTGCAAACACTGTTGCCACTATCAGACTACCACCTACCAATTTCAATTGCCAAAATACCTAGATGCAAGGGAAAAAGTTCCTCCAGCCCCATGACCCAAAACAAACACAAAGCCCTAAGATACCGAAAATAATTTTTTGATTTTGTCGTAAAATCGTTAGATTTGTGAAGATTGCAACACTACCGAGTTAGAGTCGTGTGGACATGACGTATCTGTCTAGGTAGATGCAATGCTCGTACATATCTACACATGTAGAGATGTGATTTTCATGCATCTTACATCAAATTCTCAATTGTTCTATGGAAAAAAAAACCAAATTATAAAATTTCAGTTTTTGCAACTAAAAAAATAAGTAGTATAAAAATCTAGCACATCTATACAAATATATCAAAAGGCAAGTAAAATTATCATGCAACAAGATTTGAACCCGTGACTTCTTGCTATAATACAACACACAATTACCATCTCAACCAACTTTTAATCATACTTTAAGTCTCCACATTATTGTATTTGTACCTTTTAAATATTGAGTCTTTTTTAATATATTTGATAGGAATGATAAAAAAAATGCATATCAAGTTTTAAAAACAATACCAATCCGGGGCAACGCCTGGACCCAAATACTATTGAATTTAAAAAGCAACATAGAAAAGCACAATATAATTATACTACTTTTTCATGTCATATAATAGATATAATATACTACTTTTTTTCAACAAATATAATATAATTCCACAACGAAGGAAGTACTTACTTATTTTAATGTTATAAACCAAATATATCTATACTAATATATTAAAAGGAATTATTAAGAAAGTCTATGTGTCATATGGCACTATCCTCTAAAGCCATATTACAAATGTTGTGTAGTTACAAAGTATCAAACACATGATCTTTGAAATGAAAAGTGAGAGGTTAATCATGTATCCGACATAACATCATTGCTAATTATTTCAAAAGAAAATATAATAAGGTCTTCTAATTATATCTCAATGAAATATTTACACAAGTAGTTAGATATCTAACACATTTATGATAATTAATAACTGTATATCCAATTCTTTGTAGAAAGGTAAGCTATTGCAATCCTTTTCAAACTCTTAAGGGCGTATTAATCATATTATTATGACGTTATTTCTCCTTACTATACAATAAATTGCAAATAGAAACAACCCGGGGAATCGCCTGGGATTTTAGCGGTATTCATTTCGGATATCCAATCCTAAATTTTCGATCGGCAACAATGTGATCCAAAAAATTTCGGAACGGATGGGGTATCCGATATTTCGATTGGATCAGGAGAATTGAAATTTTCAAAGGAAAATTTTATAAAGTTTTGGATCGGATAGATCATCGGATATCCGGTCTTAAAAACGAATATTTTGTATCTGATATCCGTAAAAATCCCATGTTTCTGATAATTTTTGATATCCAATCCGAAATATCCAAAAACTAAAAGATTGGAAAAGATATCGGAACTATTGGATCACGGATCAAATATTTATGAACACCCATATGGAACATACACTAGTTTATATTCTCGTTATAAACTGGGTAACTCGGTTTGGCCGCGTTGCTGTCCTTCCAACGGAAATCTCATTTGGTTTCGAAGGATACTTTTTGGACAAATATGATTGGGCTTGGCCCCATCAACTCTTAGTCTTTCTCTCATTGCTGATTTTGCATTCCTCTTATGTATAGCATCATCTCAAATTCTCAACCCTACCACATCATATACAAAAGCTATAAGGAACATAACTCAAAAACTAGCTAGTAAATAAAGAAGGCCCATAAGATCTATTATTCCAGTTTAAGGCAAAAACAACACAAGTATTATTCATTTAGTGTCTATCCTATTATTCAAAACGTTAATAAACAGATATTATATAGTACTAGCTTTATTTGCACCAAAAAAAATATTATACTAGCTTTTGGGTGGAGATAAGTTCGGCATGTATTAAATTTAAGAACATACATTTTTTTGAATAAAATTCAAATGCTATAATTTACAAACTTTATAGTTGATTTAAAATCTTAACAGAATTCATTTTATAATATAGTTTTTGAGAAGATTATTTAAAATTTTCCACAAGAAGAAGATAACTTGTTTTAGTAGAATGTTTCATTTCCAAAATGCTCCCTCTGGCTTTTTTTTTTTTTCTTTCTCACTTGGAATCTTGACACTATTCATACTTAGAGAGAATCTTCTCAATTTTTTTTAAGTAATTTATAAGAAAAATATAGTCATGTGGGGTCTTACTTGATTCGTCTTAAGTAGTGCTTTAATAATATTTAATCGTTATAATTTTTAATTATGTATAATGAAAGATATTTAAATCCAAAGAGGTGCATTGGGAGACGTGCTCAATAAAGTGAGAATGATAAAAAAACAGAGAGTGTTTCATTAAAGGTTTTGGCGAATAATTTTTTTTATGAGAGTGTGACATGTTTCTCTTTGATTTGTGTGTTACTATAATTTTTTTTAAGGTAAGATGAAATCAATTACAAGGAAGGGGGAAACTTGTGATGGCCACTGGTGCAGGCTGGACGGGCCAGGCTGTGTGGCGTAGTGTGCTGGGCTGAAATTTCACGGTCCAGGACCGGGTCGTGAAATTCATGGGTTTTGTGGGCTGATTCGTGGGCTGAAAAATCTTGACCCACAACGGTTTGTTACCGGTTTTTACGGTTCGGTTAGTGATTTTTTGCGATTCGTGGGTCTAGTGGGCTGGACTGGGCTGGCGGGCCGGCATGAGAATTATTCTTTTTTACAAAATTATTTAATCATTGAAATTATTCATTATTGTTACATAAAATCTTTAAAATAAATTAAAATATATACAATTATTAATATTAATGAGTAACATTATTTTAAAATTTGATTGAATTATAATATATGCAATTTGATTAAAATATATACAACTTGATTAAAATATACACAATTTGGTTTAATATTTACTTGGACTGGGCTGGTTCGGTTTATGGGTCGAGCTGGACTGATTTCGTGGTCCGGGCTGGATGGTTTTAGTAGCAAGCTTTAATGGACTGGGCTCAAGAAATCTGACCTACGATCCATCCACTAATTTCACGGTTTGAGCTGGGTTGGACCGGGCTTTTTGTAGGCCCGGCCCACACAGCCCATGAGGTGGATTGGATGGGCTGACTTGGCCCGCACTGTTGGCCATCTCTAGGGAAAACTGGGGATCTCTCCTTGTAAGAGTGAGACTCAATCTCAAAATTTCTAAGATCAAAGATGATTCCAACACCACTAGGCTATCACTTACTGCTAGGGTTGTTCACCGGTCCAGGACTGGACCATACTGAACCGATGGATCGGATTTGTGGAATTTCTCGGATCGAGGATAAGACCTGATTTTCGATATTATTTTTGGGCTCCTAGATATCCTATTTGGACCTGTTTTTGGAAATTTTGGACCTGTTTTGGAGATATGTTATATGAACATGCAAATAGTCTTCTAACTTTATCAAACTTCAAGTTTCAAACATAAAAACATAAAACCAAATATAAGTCTTTAACATAAATATTTCATATCAAAAAGTGCACAAATACGACGTCGTCCACATCATCCAAATGCTCACTTTGAAACTCTTCTAATAAGAAGGAAAAAATAATTAATAACAAATTAATAAATTTACAAGTTAAAAATAAAAGATAACAACATTTGTAAATTGTAATCACCTTTCTAAGCTTCCTCCAAGTCTCGCAAATTTTCTTCCACATCAACTCCATGTACCCCCTTAGCACGAAACTAATCTTGTGTGCAAATGAGAGCTTGGACCGTCTTGTATGAACATAAATTTAATAATGAATGTATTAATTAAAGTATATGTAACACCCCCACGACTCCTCCTTATATAAACTAGGAGAAATCACGGGAGTTATTATGCCACGCATGATAATACATAAGGCTAATCAGAGAATACAGTGGAAGTCTTTTAAAATAAACTAGAAATACTTTAATACAACTGAAATAAGAAAGTATGTAAATGAGTTACAAACTTGGAGACTATCCCATACTAGTCCCATTTTCAAAACAAGTCAAACTTTGACCCTAATGGTCAAGTAAAGTCAAACATATAATTCAAAATAACTTTAATAAGAAGTACGCATGTAGTAGAACTCCTATCCGGATGCTTATGATTCCCATGCACATCGAGAACTTGTACCTTAAACTTCTCCTCTAAGCTCTGCTCGCCAAAAGGGTCATCATAGGGTCATTGAGGAAAAGCAACAACCAAAAGAAAACAAAGAAACACATACATCAGCAACGCTGAGTACATAACACAACTAAACTAATGCGAATAATAATGTATGCAATCCTCAACAACTTCGGCTTGCTCTTCTTATGACTCTACATGCAACAAGTACATAACTGTACTTACTGAATACTTCTTTTTAATGTTATTTGGCAATGAACGGGCACCGTCCTCCTCTTGGAATCATACGGGCTACTATTCCTTGTGTAAGAGATCCCACACCTCTTACTAAAGTTCCATGAACTTTAAATAACTTGACTCGAGAATTTTAAACTTGTTAGTAATCAAAGAGGGTGAGAGTGAGCCTCTAGACTCAACATCTCAGAGATAAATAATACGAGTGACGCCTAGTCCACTCAAAGATCTTGATAATTGGAATTCCGTAAACTTGCTTGATAAAATAAAAGCATTAGCATCGTCATGCTAAGCTATATGCAGGAGTATATTTTCACACTAACTCCCCCCTTATGTTCAATACTCATGGGGGATCCATCCCAAGAGTTTTATTGCCAAAGCCCATTATGTGAGACACAATCACAATAATAATACATCTAGCAAATAAATTCATTTCTTATCTTTCTTTAACAAGTGAATGCAACAAACACCATAAACAACTCAATTCTAAATTCTTTGAGAGCTTGCTCATCTTATTACTTTAATGACTCCATGAGTCCTTTCTTACTTTCTTAAGGATCCATGATCCAATCAATTGAGTCCTTGCTCAATGATTCAACTACTTGTGAGACATTGCTCAATAACTTAAGACTTGTGAGACCTTGCTCAAATAACTTTAAAACTTGTGAGACCTTGCTCAAGAAAATATAACTTCTCATGAGACCTTGCTTATATATAACTTCTAATGAGACCAAGCTCAATAAAATCTATAACTTATAATGAGACATTGCTCAATAAAATACATAATTTATGATGAGACCTTGATCAATAAAATATATAACCTCAAATGAGACCATGGTCAATGAAATATTCTCAAGCAAGCCCTAGCTTCAAGAATAACTTTAATAACTTTAATCATGCTCAAAAGCAATAATCATCAATCACATGCTTTTCAAATACATGAATAACTCAAAAGTTCCATTCCTAATCTCTTTTCTAAGTTCTCAACATGTACTCAAACAATTATAAGGCATAAGCCTCTCCTTACTCCTCATGCTCAATAAATAACCTTTATATATACTAAAGTCAAAGGTCAAAGTCAAGTTTATGTACCTTGACACTAGTGGAAAAATGAAGAAGGGATGCGCTAAAAAAGGCATGTAGGGCTGCGCTTTTTGACAGCAGCCCTTCACTTTTTAAGTAGGGCTGCGCTAGAAAAGCGCAGCCCTTAAGCTAGAAGGGCTGCGCTAGTTAGGAAAAAGCGCAGCCCTTCTAGCCCAGAAGGGCTGCGCTAGTTAGGAAAAAGCGCAGCCCTTCTGGGCTAGAAGGGCTGCGCTTTTTCCTAACTAGCGCAGCCCTTCCTACCAAAAAAAAAAAATTGACATTTTTTTACTCATAATCTCACATTTTCTGAAATTAAACAGAAGAGAAGAGAAACGAAATGAAAATACTAAACCCAAAACAATAAAAAGAATGAAACGAAAATGAAAAAAAGGAACAAAAACTAATATACAAAGAGAAGTATACAATAAGTATACAAGAACATTAATCAAAACAAAGATGAAAATACAAGAAATTATATACAAAGAGAAGTATACAAGAACATTAATCAAAATAAACAAAGAGAAGTATACAAGAATAACATAAATCAAAATAACAAAGAGAAGTATACAAGAATAACATTCAAAACAAAGAGAAGTATACAACAACATTAATCAAAACAAAGAGAAGTATACAAGAACATTAATCAAAACAAAGAGAAGTATACAAGAACATTAATCAAAACAAAGAGAAGTATACAAGAACATTAATCAAAATATATAAACAAAGAGAAGTATACAAGAACATTATAGATCTGAAAAAATACAAGAACTACAACCTAATAATGTTTAAATACATAAAACAAAACCCAAATACATAATTTAAAGGAAAAAAAAAATTTCGGAAAAACTTAAAATGGGTATTTGGAGGCTTAAACGAACTCGGATGGCTTAAAAAGCCTAAACATCACAGCATAGCAGTGAGTTTGACTCGTTGGCTCGTTCCGCTTCCGAAAAGGTATCACAATAGGTAATCGGACTCTGTCGCCATGTTTAGTGCAAATCGGAAAAACTTAAAATGGGTTTTTGTCGCAAATGTTTATGGGAGTTTTTGAGAGAGAACAGAGGATGAGAGAGAAGAGAGGGTGAGAGAGAAGGAGGAAAGGAATAATGAGGGACGTGAGAGAGGAGAGAGAATGAGGGATAATATATTTGACGAATCCCCGCTCAATATTTCAAAGCGCTCGATTCCGAAATTTCAAAATTTTTCAGGAAGGGCTGCGCTTTTTTAAAAAAGCGCAGCCCTACTAAGCAGAAGGGCTGCGCTTTTTAAAAATGCGCAGCCCTTCACTTAGTAGGGCTGCGCTTTTCAAAAAGGCGCAGCCCTTCTTACCTACAGAAGGGCTGCGCTTTTTAAAAAAGGCGCAGCCCTTCACTTGAAGGGCTGCGCCTTTTTTAAAAAGCGCAGCCATAAGCGCAGCCCTTCACTAGTAGGGCTGCGCTTTTACGAAAAGCGCAGCCCTTCCTGCGCAACCCTTTATGTTTTTTCCCCCTAGTGTGATAACACACAAAAATCAACAGTCAAAAATTTGACTTGCTTTTACTATGCTTGAAACCTATCAACAATAAAGTACTATCAATTAGTACTTACCAACAACAATTCAAGGCTACTAATAAATAAAAATAAGCATTTTAAAAATAAAAATAAAGCTGATTTTTCCTTAAAAAGGCTTTAAAAACTAATTTAAAGTCATTACTTGAAAACCTTTACTAGTAGACAAAATCCAATATAAACTAGTACTTAAAACTTCCTAAAAACTACTACTTTACTAATAAATTACTGCCATAAATTATTTAATAATAATAACAATTTTTTTTTATAAGTGGTTCGAAAACCACCAAAGCCAAAACCCAACACTCGTCGATGCCACCACGAGCACCACCTACACCGCCACCGGCGCGGCAGTGGCAGGTGGCACCCGTCGTGCCCAGATGCTGCTACTACTGGCACAACAGTGGGTCACGCCACACTCGCCGGTGCCCAGCCGACGCCACACCGCCACAAGGTGGCCGGAAAACGCAAGGGGGAGGGGGAGTCCGAAAATAAAGAGGAAGAAAATAAAAATTAGAAAAATAACCTGTTGTGCATGTACATGTTATGTTTTATGCACATGTTATGTTTTGATAATGAAAATCAATATAATATGTTGTAGCATGAAAGTATGTAACAGTTGCAACAGATGCATGAAGCAAGAAATTGATAAACGAAGACTTTGAAGAAAAGAAGAATCAAGAATGAAGTCCAAGTTTATAGTTTCTTTGAATAGTTACTTTGGATTAAAATGTAATATGCTCAAACTTGGTGATATGCTATGTGCTAAATATAGAAATATAAAATTAGTATAATTATTATTTTCTTAGAGTTAAGAAAATAAATAATTGTATTAAAATTATATATCTATATAAAAAGGAAATTAGTTTTCGAAATAAGAAATAAAAAGAAATTAGGAAAACGTGTTTTTAGAAAAAGAATTTTATAAAACCGTGTTTATAAAAGAATTTGATAAAAACGAGTTTTTGATAAAAAGATTTTAATAAAAATTGTGTTTTGATAAAAACGTGTTTTTAAATAAAAGATTTTTATAAAACAGAATTTTACTAAAACGTGTTTTCAGATTTTCTAAAAAGATTTGGAAAATATTATTTAGATAAAAACATATTTTGAATTGAAAAGAAAATCTAATATGGAAAACTTATCTTTTTAAGTTTAAAGATAAAGATAGAAAAAGATATAGATAAAAACAGAGTTTGAATTGAAAAGAAAATCTAATATGGAAAACTTATCTTTTTAAGTTTAAAGATAAAGATAGAAAAAGATAAAGTTTGTCTTTCTAAAAGGAGAGTTTTATCCCTTAAATCAAGGATTAAAAGATAAAGATATTTTTTGAAGGATTTTCGTCCAAACCAAGTCCTATAAAAGGGATTCATAATTCACTTTTAGATCTCACGTTTTCAGAGAGAAAAATCGAGTCTATTAAAAGCTGAAAACTATTTCCTCCGGCACTGAGCATAGCACTGAGCGAGTCAGATTTAAGTTACTATTTTACGATTGTAATTGTCCTCTATTTGCTTGACTAAGAAGCACATTATTGAGGATCATTCTTTTCTTGTAACTTTTACATTATAGAGAGTGTCAACACTTAGAGTTAAGTGTTGGGAGTCATTACTAGGTTAGTAGTGAGGGGAATCGTATTGTATCAAGAGTTTGATATTTTAGGATTCAAAGAAATAAAAGAGTTTTTGTTTCTTGTGGACGTAGATCTCAGAGGTGAGATTGAACCACGTTATATCTTGTGTCAAATCTAGTATCCTTTAAGTTTATTATTCGCAAAAACTCAAATTAGCGATTTTCGAGAGTTCAACTCAGTGCCAGGCGCTGAGCCACGAAAGGATTTTTGCGAAAAACGATTAGATTTCACCACTCAATTTAACCCCCCCCTTCTTGAGTGTTCCCTTGGGTTCCAACATAACCAAAAATAACTTTTTAAACAATATTTATAAAACCTAACAAGCAATTATTAAGAACGTAGTAGAGGTAAGTCAAGGGTCGATCCACAGGAAAAATGGGATTAATCAAAGTCTAACAAGTCTAAATTACTTAATTGAAGGATTTTTGGGGTTATTGAATAATTTTTGTAACAACTACAACTAACTATTATCAAAGAACTAGCAAATAACACGAGATGAAATATTAAATAGGAAGACAGTAGAGTTAAGGTTATTAGTATGGATCAAAGTGGACAACGATTATTAATGCAATTGTGATTCAAAGGCAACCATAATGCAAGGTTTAATTTTCCTTTAAGACACTTGATTCCTCTCTCGAATGATCTTTAATCAATTGATTAGGAGATTCTATAAGTACGGAAAACCCCTAATGAAGGAGCCCCTTAATTTCTACCCAATATCTTGGCCTAGGAATTAAGTTGATTAATAAGGATGATAAAAGAGTTCAAAATTCGATTAAGAACATTTGAAACCAAAATATCAAAGCATAAATGTGATCAATATATAAACTAAAGCCTCAAAACACCAAGATCAATGCATAATTATCTTTAGATCATCACAATCACATTAACAATATATTTAAACCCTTATCCATACTTTCACCCTAACCCTATATAGGAAACTATTCACTAATCATGGATTCTAAGCATAAAAACATGAATTCTATAACTAATCTAGGAGTAAACATGATTAAGGAATAATAATTCTAATAAAGATAAGCAATTAAGAAACGACGACAATAAATGAGATCTAATAAAATGGAAGAACAAACAATAAAAATCAAAAGAAAGAATAAAAACTGAAAACTTTGAAACTGATTGAATTAAAAAGTACCTTCTATGTGTAGGAATCACAAACTATGATCTAGAATCTCAAATTTTTGACAAAACTAAGGTGTTGTTTTTTCTCTAGTATAAACCCTAATATTACTCTCTAAATCATAGAATAAAGCATAAGTCTCAAAACTAAACAATTCCAATGTTATAAGGCAAGGCTCGTAATTTTTTTCTTCGCGAATTTGAATGGTGCAGGTGCACCATTCTTTTTGCCTCAAACATGGCATCAAGCATCAAATGGTGCGGGGGCACCGTTGAGAGAGGTGCGGGAGCACCATTCTTTCTGACATTTAGGATTCAAAAGATACTGATGGTGCGGGCGCACCACTTCAATGTGTGGAAGCACCATCCTGTGCGGACACCTTAAGAGTGGTGCGAGTGCACATAAGCCCCTTGTCGGATTCTCCAACTCCTTCCTTGTGCCGTATCTCCTAACTCTCGGCCTCAGAAAAGGTCATACCTGCAATCAAAGCACGGGAAAATACGGTGAAATCAAATGTACTAGAACTCCAATCAAAATTGACTGAAAATCTAGCAAAGTATCACTATGATCAACAATGATCAAGTGAGAGAAATAGATAAGGAAATAAGGAAGAAAGAGGGAAGAAAAGGTAATAAAGAGGATCAAACCAAGCTAAAAGGAGCTTCTAAAGTGCTCATAAACCAAGCTGATGGGCATTCCCTTGCCATGTGACTTGACTTTTCACATTGGCCTCAGCTCCCACCACCTCTGCCGCTACCACCAGATGGGTATTCCCTTGCCATGTGACCTCACTCTCCACATTTGCAACTATTGTGTAGATTTTTAGGTTTGTATTTGTTGTTGGTCGAATTTTGGGAACAAAAAGGTTATTTTAGGCCTATTTTTGTCTTTTTGCGTCCAATTCGTACTTCTCGAGTTATTTAACCCCAAATTATTTTTGAACATAATAATATGAGGTATAATATAATTAGTGGGTAGATTTTTAGGCTTGCATTTGTTGTTGGTTGAATTTTGGTAACGAAAAGGTCATTTAAGCCTACATGGTAAGGTGGGAGTGTAGTGGGGTGGTGGCGGTGGTGGAACTGTTGCAAATGTGGAGAGTGAGGTCACGTGGCAGTGGAATGCCCATCTGGTGCTCTCCACATTTGTAACAGTTACCACCATCTCCGCTGCACCTAATGAGTATTTCTTTGCCATGTGACCTGACTCTACAAAGTCTACACATTGGCATCAGTTCCCACCACCTCCTCCATTAACACTAGATGGGCATTCCCTTACCATATGACCTCACTCTCCACATTTGTAACTATTGTGTAGATTTTTAGGCTTGCATTTGTTGTTAGTCGAATTTCGGGAACGAAAAGGTTTTAGGTCTATTTTCGCCTTTTCGCGTTCCATTCGTACTTCTTAAACCATTTAACCCCGAATTATTTTTGAACATGATAATATGAGGTATAATATAACTAGTGTGTATATTTTTAGCCTTGCATTTGTTGTTGGTCGAATTTCGGGAACGTAAATATGATTTTAGGCCTATTTTGGCCGATTCACGTCCAATTCGTACTTCTCGAGTCATTTAACCCCAAATTCTTTTTGAACATGATAATATGAGGTAAAATATAACTAATGTGTATATTTCTAGCCTTGCATTTGTTGTTGGTTGAATTTCAAGAGCGTAAATGTAATTCTAGGCCTATTTTGGCCGATTCGCGTCATTTTTTAATATTTTTGTTGATCTAGCTCCAAACTTTTGTTGCATAGGCCAATATTTGTGCATAAATTTTCATGTAAATGAAATTGGGAAACATAAGGGCTTCAAGAAAAGGGGGGAGGGGTGTGCAGGGAGGGGGGACTGTGCAAGAAGACAGGGCTAGGCTGGTGGGTCTGTGCAGGGCAGGGGAGGGGTAGGGCTGGGGTTGTTTATGGAGAGAGGATGGGTGGGCAAGGGAGGGGGGTTTGGGCAGGGAGGGGAGGGGGTCTGTGCAGGGGAGGGGAGGGGTGGGAAAGGGGTGGGGGAGGGATATGTGCATGGGAGGGGGTCTGTGCAGGAAGGAGAGGGTGGGAGAGGGAGGGGTGGGCAGGGAAAGGGAGGGGGGGTCTATCCATGGAGGGGGAGCGGTATGCAGGGAGGGGAGGGGTGGGCAGGGAGGCGTGGGGTGGGAAGGGAGGGGAGGTCTGTGCAGGGAGGCGAGGGGAAGGGTGGTCAGGGGAGGGGAGGGGTATGGAAGGGATGTGGTCTAGGCCCAAAATTGCAGCCCTTCATTTTTACCGAAGGGATGCGGGCCAAATACGCAGCCCTTAAGGTTGTTTTGACCACAGCCCTTGCGTTTTTTCCGACTAGTGCAAGTCCTTTGAAAGAAAATTGGATGAAGGCTATGCGAGTCCGGAGCCTTGTTTGGATGCATACTAAACAAGGCCTCCTAGAGTTTTATTATGGGTAGATGATGATCTAAACATAGAGAAGGTGCGTGCTCTTTATAAGTCCACCGACTTTCCATTTTTTCTGACGAGTAAAGCTTTAGGAAAAAACTCGAGATATGGTCCCTCATCTCCCTTGGGTTCTCTAAGTCATTTCCTACTTGGTCTCTAAGAGATAGGATTTCTACTCGATTGAGAAGCCATAAGAACACTCCTATGGAAAAACCTAGTATTCATATCCCCTTCCTGAAGTCTCTCTGGTCTACTTTTGGCAAACCACAACGCCTCCTCCTGATTAAGAATACTTAACAACTCCTCCTGTAATTCCGATTCTAATCTTAGAAGAAATTGAGATGAGGGGTTATTAGCTAGCGCCACTTGAGTTCCTTTAAACGAGCATTAGTTCTATTTTTCCTTTGGAAGATGTTACCAAAAACTTTTTTGTTCCGTTGGGTCATAGCATTACACAAAAGCTCTAGTTCTTCTTTAATTGGGCCCCTCCATCGAATTTTATCCTATTCTCAAGCTACAAATTGGTAGAAAGTAGGATCGAGAAGCAACATAGGCTCAAAGCAGAATGGTTTAGGTCCAATGTGTTGCGTCTTATGGGCCAGCTCTAATAATACAGGGCAATGATAAGAAGTGATCCTAATTAGAGCCAAAATAAAGTGTCTGGGAAGGTAGTAGTCCAATCTAGATTACCCCATTCACGATCCAATTTTTCAAAAATGGGCTTGGTTTTCCTTTTGTTCGTCCAAGTGTGTACTTCGAGTCATTAAAGCCTAAGTCTAACAACTTACACTCAACCATAGTACTTGCAAAAAGATTCGCCCTTCTCCTATTAATAGGCCTACCACCAAATTTCTCAGATGGAAAAATAACTTCATTAAAATCCCTAGTACTACCCAAGGAATATTCACATTTCTAGTAACTTCACAAAGTTCTTCCCACAATAATTTTCTATTTTCGATTTTTTGATTAGCATAAATAACATATTACAAAAAAGGGAAGAAAGACTACTTATCTCCACCAAACCATGGACTCCTTGAGCACCCGCCCCCTTGATGTGGATCGTTACCCTATTGGAATTCCACAGGAGATGAATCCCCCCCCCCCTCGCAAAACCCACTGGCTCAACTAGATACTACGATTTCAAAGGAAGGTTGGACACAATCATAGCCGCGTGATCACGACTAACCCATGTTTCTACTATGATAGCGACATCCGGGTTGTGATATTCAAAAGATTGCGGAAATTAGTCTTAAATGAGGATCGGGCTATACCTCCCGCATTCCAAAAACCCCTTTGAGGCCAAAGTACTATCTCGGTCTCTTGCAGGTCTTTTTGCTCTTCTTCCTCTTCCCAACTCGCTGAAATCTGAAGTTGTTTTATAGGAGTCCGTATTCTCGTTATTGCCACTAATGCATTGATGTTGTTTGGTACATGATTTTTTGGGTTTTTTTATTTCAATTTTGGATTTTTCGCACGGTCAAAAAACAAAAAGCAAGTTTCTAGCCAAAATCTTAAATTAGCATTTTTTTTAAAAGTTTACTTTAGGATTTTTATTCCTTTTGTACTAAATAATCAATACTAATAACCAAAAAATTTTATAAACAACCAATCATCTAACAACCAACATGAAAAATCAATAGAATATTCGGTTGGACCAGCCAATCAAAACAACCAACAACCAATTATCAGTCTCGAACAACCAACAATCAATTGCCTAATACTCCTACAATACTATAAATATTTCAGCACGTTTTCTTTGTAGTTGGTCCCATGATTAACATATCATGTGGGCACAATCGTGAAAGACAAATGTACTATATTAAGATATAAGTAATATATACTAATTACTAACTTCTAAGACCAATGACTATTATGGGATTCATGTAGTATAGATTCCTACCTCTCACATGGGAGATTAAAGTTTAAATTTTGGTGGAAACTAATTTTATTCTTGTGTGTGGGGGGGGGGGGGGCTTGTTGAGCCTATGAGTTTCTTACCCAGTGCAAAAGCAGTTAAGATGAGTATTCTTTTTACCAAAGGGGTTCTTGAAACGGGGCACAAATAACAAAAAAGTACTAACTTATAAGATAAGTAACCCCAATAATTTTAAGTAATCTCCACTATATTAACAAGTAATCGAATTATTATAAATAACCCCTAATATATTAGTAACTCCTTAAAACTCTAAGACAACCCTTAAAAAATCTCTAAGACAAGTAACCCTAACAAAAAATAGGGAAAATCTATATGCAATCCTAGGGGATGCATATAAGAAGGTAAAATGGAAAAATATGTATTATTTGATCATTTATTGCATTTGTTGATGCATAAATATATTCCATAAATGTACAACTTATTTGCATTTACGACCCGTTTGGTAGTTGAATATAAATGATGGTAATGGGAATGAATTTGTGTTTAAATTTGTGAAGAATACCATTGTTCATTCCCATAGTAATGCTAATTTATCCTAAAGTGTCCACTTTGTTTCTTGAATTCATTCCCATCTAAAACCACCTTGTAGGTGGTAAGGAGTGGTAATGAAAATTGCTTCCACTTGGAGACAAAAACACAAGTTTAGGGGTGAAGTTGCTTGCCCATGGAGAAAAAATGTCTCCCCATAGAAATTTTAAGAGTACTTCCCTAATAAAATTACACTTAAAATTCATTCCCATTACCGCAATTTATTAACGACTACCAAACAGGCGTTAATGTAGTGTATTTATGTCTCATATGCAACCCTTGGGATTACATATAGCATAACCCTAAAAGATATAGGTAATCCCAACAATTATAAGTAACCTAATAATTAGTAATTTTAATATATAATAGCTAACTTCATGGCCATGTTTGGTAAATGGCTTTTTCATCGGTTTTTGGCTTCGCTTTTCAATTTGGTCAAATAGTAAAAAAAGTGTTTGGTTATTGGCTTTTTAGTTGGTTGAAAAGCTGGATTTTAAGCCACAATGAAAAAACTGCCTGGAGTAGCTTTCTGGATTAGCTTTTGGCTTGTTGGTCCAGAAACTAATTTTACCAAACACTTTTGCAAACAACTGGTTTGAACAACCAACTCAAAAAACCAATATATAGAGTCAATGCTTTAAGTCAGTCAAACAAACCAACTAAACCAGCCAACAACCAACCGCCAATAACCAACCTCCAATAACCAACCTCCAATAGCCAAATAACCCTTCTACTCCCATATATAAAATGACCATACCATTAACTAATACTCCCTCTGCTTTTATTTATTTGCTACATTTTTCAAAAATTAAATGGTTGCTTTTTCTTATTTGCTACATTTCCTTATAAGGTGACTTGGCCCACCAAAAAGTAATAGTATTATATTTGTTTCCCCTCTTTTTTCACCAAAAAGTAATACTTTTTTCACTTTTTTCACCTTATTTAATGCTAAATAGGTCAAAAAATACACCAAAAAAGAATGAAAGAGACATCTCCTAAATTCTTGTGTAAATAAGAATGTAGCAAATAAATAAAAGTGGAGGGAGTAATATGACGAGGAGTGATAAATCACTAACAGCTAGAGGGCAATTGCCCTCTAACAAGGACCAAATACTAAAAACAAAAAGTTGGAAGGGTTTACTTTTAAAAAACAAAAAAAAAAGTTGGGGGAGGAAGCTCTAACACTCTGGTGCGCCGCTCCATTGTAGTAGGCCTGTCAATCAGGTCGGGTTCGTGTTCGGGTCAAGAAAAATCGGGTTAAGAACCCCTAACCTGAACCTGATCTGTTTTATATTTTCGGGTCAATATTACCAACCCTAACGTGATCTGAAAATTATCGGGTCAACCTGACCTGATCTGTTTGACCTGAATTTTTTAAAAACGGGTTGTAGGTGGGTCAACCTGAACCTGTTTGACCCGATTTTTTCAGGTTGACCCAACCCATATAACCTGATTTTTTTTACATTCAAAACAATTGCATAGTTCAATGAAATTTCAATAAACTTAGCTAACCAAGTTCATACTTGGCAATAACAGTACAACACATATAATTCAGATTTAGAGTTACACAAACAACTCAAACAAACGTTACACATTTAAAAATTCAGATTAAAACAAAGCAAATAAGAAGAGATTATTTGTGGATCCATTTTTGCTACAAATCTCCTCCTCTGCCTCTGATGAGAGCGCAATTTGCTCCTTGAAGTCTTCATCAGCCATATTAAGCTGGAAACCAAAGTAAACAAATAAATAAATAAAGTAGAAAACTAGAAAAGATAGGAAAACAGAAGAATAAAAAAAAGAACATTTAACAAATAAGAAAACAGAAGAATAAAAAAAACATGACAGTCTTTAACATAGCAGAAAAAACGAAATAAAATGGCAGAAAAAAATGAAATAAAATAGCATAGAAAACGAGATGAAATAGCAGGGAAAAAAAATAGCATAAAAAACAAAATGAAAAAACAGAAAGAAAAATGAAATAAAATAGCATAAAAATTAAATAAAATGGCATAAAAAACGAAATAAAATAGAAGAAAAATAAAACGAAATAATATAGCATAAAAACGAAATGAAATAGCAGAAAAAAAACAAAACGTAATAAAATAAAATTGAAGAAAAAAATGAAATAAAAATAGCATAAAACAAACGAAATGAATTAGCAGAAAAAACGAGATGAAATAGAAGAAAAAATAAACGAAATACAATAGCATAAAAAACGAAATGAAATAGCAAAAAAAAACAAAACGTAAGAAAATAAAATGGCAGAAAAATATGAAATAAAAATAGCATAAAAAAACGAAATGAAATAGCAGAAAAAAAAACAAAACGTAATAAAATAAAATTCAAGAAAAAAAATGAAATAAAAATAGCATAAAACAAACGAAATGAATTAGCAGAAAAAAGAGATGAAATAGAAGAAAAAACGAAATACAATAGCATAAAAACGAAATGAAATAGCAAAAAAAAACAAAACGTAATAAAATAAAATGGCAGAAAAATATGAAATAAAAATAGCATAAAAAACGAAATTAAATAGCAGAAAAAAAAAACGAAAAAAAGCTTAAAAAATAGCAGAAAAAAAGAAAGAAAAAAGGAAAAAAATTGACAAAAAAGAA
This sequence comes from Beta vulgaris subsp. vulgaris, assembly GCF_026745355.1. Classification (NCBI taxonomy): domain Eukaryota; kingdom Viridiplantae; phylum Streptophyta; class Magnoliopsida; order Caryophyllales; family Amaranthaceae; genus Beta; species Beta vulgaris. Next base: position 49,562,582 of record NC_079209.1, on the reverse strand, counting down.
TACCTGAATGTTGAAGAAGACGAAGAAAACCAACGAAGAATACGAAGAAAACCAACGAAAAAGACGAAGAAAACCGAAGACCAACGAAGACGACGGATCGGAGCAGCAAATTGCTGCGGCGGAAGACGAGCGTCGGCGCCGGCAGCAAAGAAGAAAGTGAGAGAGAGAGAGAGTGAGAGAGAGAGAGAGAGACTGAGAGAGAAATTTAGGGTTAGCCGTTTAGGAACTTAGAGTCTTAGACTTGATTTAGATGTTCATTTTTTTTGGGCCCAAATTCTTTGGGCTGGACAAATTAATTTTTAGTTTAACTATTCGGGTTAGGTTATACGGGTTGACCCGACCTGATTTTGACTCATTTACAAATCAGGTCAAGCGGGTCATTTTCAGGTCAGAAAATTCGACCTGAACCTGACCCATTTAACTTTCAGGTCGGGTTCAGGTCGACCCATTTAATATTTCGGGTTGAAAATCCCAACCCAAACCCGCTAATTTTGGGTCGGGTTGTTGGGTTGGGTCGACTTTTGCCAGGCCTACATTGTAGCCTATGTATAGGCTTGAGTTGGGTAAAGCAAAAAAGGAAAAGGACAGCACATAAAAATACCATATTGATTTTATTTTATTTTGTAGTACTACAAATCTGCAATTACAATTGCGGGCCATCAAAAGAATTTACTACGCTCGTCTCAATTTATTTACTACATTTACTTTTTCACACTTTTCAAGATACGATTTCAAAAACTAATATCGCAAATTTGGTATATGCAAATATTACAAAAATTATATATTTAAGAAATACACATTGAGACGAATCAAACATGATCTAACATGAATATGTTTACTGTTACGTATATAAATTTAAAGACAGTCAAAGTGGCAAAATGAATAGTGCTCAAAGTCAATATGTAGCAACTAATTTGGGACCGAGGGAGTTCTACTACTGGAATTCTTGGGGATTTCTAATTTATATTTTGCTAAAGTAAAAAAAGACAACAGTAAAAGTTAAAAAAAAAAAACCATTGTACGTTGTCATTACTCTTCGATTTCTTCATTTATACACTTCAATTTAGCATTAATAATCATGTTTCTATTTCCTTTTCTTCAGGTGGCTTTTCGTAATGAAAAATATAGTCAAGTGAGATCTTGTTAGATTCGTCTCGTGACGTACTTTCATAAAATATAATTTTTTTAAATTTTTACTTATATGTAATTATACATATTTGTGGTCAAAATAATGTCTCGGCATGCATAAAAGTGGATTTGTTGCATTTAATTCGGAACGGAAGATATATTAGATTAACTATATTTTGCTTAACCCCATGCACTACACCCAATGCTCAAATGTTTAGAGTAATTTTTTTTTTGAGGGGAAATATTCAGAGTAATTAGTAATTATATATAGTATATTATTCTTATAACTATTTCTATATATTTAAATAAATAATAAATAATATATTACTCCAGTTTCTTTTGTTGTTCTAGTATTTCTTATTTGGAAATTTCAATATATTGTTCTTATTTTGAATTTTTTTACACATAGTTTAATTTTATGACTTTAGTTCTTCATTGATTTTAAGATGTAATAAATGTGTTCACTATTGAATAATTGCTTTTACTCTTTTACTCCTCAAGCTTTTATCTCATTGGTTACCAGCCATAAATTAACTCAAAGGGTCGGTGTGGAATCTTTATTTTAAATTAATTTAATTATAATAGTGGAATCCTGCACATTTTTTAAGTTGTTTTGGTTTCTTCCCCGGTCCCAAGTAGGAACATCAAAATAAAACAGAAGAAGTACTCATCTAAAAAACATAATTTCATAAGTTGTGCAACTATATTGTAAATGGATATTCTAAACATATTTCGAGCATTCTTTAATGGTATAAAAATATAAGATTTCGAACTATAAGGATTAATAATTTCAGTTTAGCAAGAACGAGGTATGCACACATTCTCAAAAAACAAGGACTAATAACTTTTAATAAGGTGTAATAAGGACAATGACTAATAACTTTTGATAAGGTCTAATTAGGACAAGGACCGGAGTAATAACTTTTAATAAGGACTAATAAGTACTACTAAGTTGAGATAATATCAGATAAGTTTAAATAAGATCTAATTAAGACTAATATCATTAAATTCAAATAAACAAAAATTAATCACAGCATTTGGAGTTCAAGAATTACAAAATAAGAAACCGAAATTATAGTAGACTAGTGTAGCTTTACCACAAACATGGGTTAGTTTAGCATAGATTAAGTGTAGTTTAACCACAACTTTAGCATAGATTAGTGTAGTTTAACCATAAACATGGGTTGCTGTAGCGCAAACTAGTGTAGTTTCTCACAAACATGGGTTGGTTTAGCATAAAAAGTGTAGCTTAAACACAAACATGGGTTAGTTTAGCATATATTAGTGTAGTTTAACCACAAGCTTAGCATAGATTAGCTAGTGTAGTTTAACCATAAACATGGGTTGGTTTAGCGCAGACTAGTGTAGTTTTACCACAAACATGGATTGGTTTAGCATAAACCAGTGTAGTTTAAACATAAACATGGGTTAGTTTAGCATAGATTAGTGTAGTTTAACCACAAACATGGGTTGGTTTAGCTCAGACTAGTGTAGTTTAACAACAAACATGGGTTTAATGTGGGAATATGGGATATTGAAAATATAAAACCATAACGGTTACTTTGAAATTAACATGAAATTAAATGAACTTTTTTCATGACAAAAACAACTGTTTTCTTTACTCCACTTGTGTATGCTAACCAATCCATGTTAGTGGTTAAACAACACTAACGTATGGTAAACTAACCCATGTTAGCGGTTAAATGACACTAGCGTATGCTAAACTAACCCATGTTAGTGGTTAAACTACACAGTAGTGTATGCTAAACAAACCCCTATTAGTGGTTAAACTACACTAGTGTATGGTAAATCAACCAATGTTGGTGGTTAAACTAGACTAGTCTATACTAAAAGTTATTAGTCCTTGTCTTTATTAGACCTTATTAAAAGTTATTAGTCCTTGTCCTAGATCTTACTAGAAGTTATTAGTCCTTGTCCTTATTAAAAGTTATTAGTCCTTATCCTTATTAGTCCTTACTAAATGTTATTAGTCCTTACTAAACATTATTAGTCCTTGTCCTTATTAGACCTTATTAAAATTTAATATTCCTTGGCCTTATTAGTGACCTTATTAAACGTTATTACTCCTTGCCCTTATTATACCTTACTTTATTAGTCCTTGCGCTTATTAGACCTTATTAAACGTTATTATAAATTTGCCCCCACTTATTAGCCCACTTATTAGGCATCAACAAATCATGAGTACATACACAATCTCATGTTATATATTATGCATGGTGCCCCCGCTAATGGACAACCCCATGTTTTTGGGTCACCAAATGTTATATATTATGCTAAACTACTAGTCTGTCCTAAAACAATTCATGTTTGTGGTTCACCAATATTGATACATTGTAAAACAACCATGAGCGCGTGCTAAGTACACTGTTATTCGTTAATATAACAACTTTAAAGGGGGTCTCGTACGGAGGTATTTTTTTTAATAAAAAAAAAAACCTGTTCCTACTGTTTTTGGCGGGAACAACATCAATAGGTGTTAGTGGAGAATTTTTTTTTGGCTAAATTAGGAAGGAAAATGACTGCAAAATACAAATAAAACTAGAGAAATCTCATCAACAACAAATCAAGCTACCGCCAATGTAAATATTTATAAATGATCAAAAATATATACAAAACTAAAATCAGAATATACAAAATATTTACAAAAAAATAATATAAAAACTAACAACTAAAATATGGAAAGTTAAAAATCAGTATATACAAAATAAACCACCAATTACAAAAAAAAAAATATAAGGAGCCTTCTCCTAAAATCAATAACAAAAAAACATTCAGTTTGATCCAATACACATACAAACTTGAATTAACTTTACAAAACCGTTACAGAACTAACAACATTGTTCAAAGATTTCCACTTCTCACCACCAGCTTTCCCAACCTAATTATTCACAACAATCGAATTAACCAATAGAATAGGAGAAAGCATATCATAAAAATGAAGACTCACAGCATTACAATATATCAAAGTGCAATTATCAAATGCGCAAGAGAAAGCATATCACAAATATGAAGACTCACAGCAGCTACAAATTTTTTTGATGGTGCTTTTGATTGTATGTCACTCTAAACCCTTCCCTATAATTCATAATTTAAGAAAATCAATTTCGAGCAAAAAGAGCAAATTTACAGTATTAATTGAAGTATTAAAAGGAAAATTTGACGAGAATTGAAATATACATGAAAACGAAGAAGGAACTTGGAGCGCCGGCGAATCAGGAGCCGCTCACGACCCACGAGCGACGATGATCCACGACCCATGAGCGACGACGAGCTACTGGCCACGAGCCAAGTCGGAATACGAGAGGGAAGAAAGGCCGGCGACGATGAGAAAGGCTGGCGACGACGAGAGGGAGGAAAGGCCGACGACGATGAGAGGGAGGAAAGGGCGGCGATGATGGGATATGAGAAAGGCCGACGACGATGAGAGGTTAGAGGGGTGAGACTATCAGAGCTGCTGTGAGAGGACTAGAGGAGTGAGAGAGACGCGTGAAATGAGGGGTAAATTACTGTTGTGGACCAGTTGCTTTGTTTTTACCATACTAAAATAATGACAGTTGTACTTTGTAAAGGTGGTTTTGCCTTTTTTTTTTAAGTTAAACCTTGTCCCTTTTTGTTATTGTAATTTGGTCCTTGTTAGAGGGCAATTGCCCTCTAATTGTTAGTGATTTATCACTCCTCGTTATGACTAGTCGGATACAAAAGGTTGGTTAAACTTTGTTTAGTAGAAAATGTAGTACTACATTGCTTGTACGTCACATCAAAATGTACTACTCCCAATTTTCACCGATGTACTATACCAATTCCAAAGAAAAAAAATTCGTGCAGATCATATTATCGAAATGGTCCATTATTCCAAATCTACATAGAAAAGCGTTATTCTTCTCGTCTACCATCTTCCCCTTGGACAACTATTCCCTTCTTCAAATTTCAATCCAATCTCACTTTCTTTCTCCTCCTCCATAATCATCTCCCAATTCCCAACCCTCAAAAATCAAGATGATGCACATGACTTTTTACTGGGGTACTAAAGTGATCCTTCTATTTGATTTCTGGAAGACCGAGTCATGGCTGAGTTACTCACTCGCTCTTCTCTTCTGCATCCTCTTCTCCGCCTTTTACCAATACATGGAAGATCGACGACTCAGCATCTTAGCAATGGGTATCGTGCCACCATCTCAGCCGTCGATTAATTCCCCTCTTTTACCTCCTCGACTCGGAACTCGCTTGACTAAATCGGCACGATTTGCAACAGCCGTGTTGTTTGGAGTTAACTCAGCGATTGGGTATGTTTTGATGTTGGCTGTTATGTCGTATAATGGGGGTGTGTTATGCGCTGTCGTTTTGGGGTTGGGTGTTGGTTATTTCTTGTTTCGTGCTAAGGAATATGAGGCTTTGGTTGTTGAAGATGCTTGTGCTTGTTCTTGATTATTCATCTCTCACACGCACTTTGAGATTGTTGTAATTTTAGTTTGAATGAATGAATATGCTGATTTTACTTGTAATTTTATATTCATAGTTTTTGTATTTTCTTGAGTGAATTGATTTCATCGATATATAATGGAATTCAGTATAATATTGACTATATGTTACTCAATTTGTTACGATTTTGCTATTTGACGTTCTAAAATTTCGTATTTACACTATAAATACCGTATTATATATAGGTATACTTTCATATTTTTTTTCCTCTTTTTCCCTTTCCCTATTATCATTGGAGCCGCCGTCACCACCACCACACCACGGGAGCCGCCACCACCACAAGCAATATGCAATGAAATGGAGAATCAATATTTATATTTCCCCTTTTTTTATTATTTTTGAGAAGAAAAACCCAACGAAGGTTTAACTTATCATATCAGACTGAGCAATGTTAACAACGCTAATAAGAACTTTGTCAATCTCCCATTTACGCCAACCAATCTCCACAGGTTGAAGGTGAGCTAGAAAGTGAGCAACTTTGTTCCTCAAGCGCTTTACAAAGGACCATTTAATAGAAACAAAGCTAGAGGACAAAGATATAATATCATCTAAAACAAGAGAGGACTCATCTACACAGATCCCCCACCACGAAGTGCTTGGATAACCGAGAGACAATCGCTCTTCATAAGCAGTTGCAAGATCCCTCACTACATCCCCGCCAACACGGCTTTCGCCTCAGCAACCCTCGACTCCCATTGCACACCCTGTTGTACCACGGCACAACCCACTATGAGCTCTTCCTCATCCCTGCAGACGAGACCCAACCGAGCACCCCACTCCCATAACATCCCTGCGCTAACATTGATCTTCAACCAGCCAGCTTCCGACCTCGATCACCCAGTTCACCGAGTGCACAGTAGGCGCAACGACTCTCCCCAATTCGCTCTCCCCTCCAGCCTCCTTCACCTCCCTCCAAATCTTCATCGCGTAGGCATGAATTCTCTCCGCATCACCACCTTCCCCCTCCATTAGAAGTTTGCATCATGCCCCCCATATCGCCCCCTATATCGCCCAGCTTATAGTGAGGAACTTCTCCACATCTTCACCCTCCATTCGTAGGCTTTTATGGAAGATGCCATAGCTGCCTCACCACCCGTATAGGTGTCCATGGCAGGTGCCTCTTCCTATGGTGGAGCGCTTGCCATGAATGTTTATGCCAGTGGTGGGGCTTTCATGGCAGTTGCTTCTTTTTATAATTAAAAAACAACATATTTTCTTCTAGGGAACGATGCAACAGGTAGAAGGTGGTGGTGATGGACGTAAAGGTGGTGGTGGTGGTAGGGGGTGAGCCCCGATAGAATCTAATAATGGTTTCTCCAAGTATGGCGATGGTGATGGTGGCAGGAGAGAACGAGAGAAAAGAAATGGAAAGCACGGAAATACAATATGAAAATACGTATTTAGGCTGTTGGTAAAAATAATTATAAGACGTCAAATTGCAATTCAGATTTGTTATGTTAATAATTTTAAATAAGGGTGAGCAAGGTCGGGTGCCCGGTATGAAAAATAGGAACCATAATCGGAATATTTACATGCCAGCTTGTATCATTAAGGTCTCGTTCTTTTGGACTGAGATGAGCTGAACTTAATGAAAACCGTGAGAGAAAACTAACTGAACTGAACTGAAAATAAGTCTAAAAGAACAAAGCCAAAGTCAATATTGAAGATCAAAAAAAAGGGTAAACTCGTGTGATTTATGGCCTTAACTCGTGTTACTTATTACAATGTGTCTAAGGTTCTCAATTTTTCTTAATAAATGATTTGCTTAAGTTATAATAGTGTGCACGAGAATATAGAAAGATGAAGTCATTACCAGTGAATAGTGATATTAATATTGTAGTTTGTACGATCCAATTTGAACTGGTTAGACTTGTTTATTGAATTCCTACTAAGAGATATGGCGTACAATACTTCAAAGGGACATGACTAAAGCCATTTGAAGAATTACAAGTGGAGGAAAATCAAACTCAACATTTAATACAATTTAGATCATTAGTTCAATGAGGATACTACTTCATTTTGTTATTGTAACTAATATGAATACATCCCACGTCAGGTATCTAAAACTGAAATCTATAAGGTTTGAATTATTATTTGTAATAGATGTTTAATAGAATGCTCATATTAAATGCGTGTGTGTCGAAAGATCTTCCTAAACCAATATGAGGTCGGATAGTTTCACAAAGTTTTGGGAATTAACTACTTGAAAATACTCACGAATGGATGTGGATGCAAAAGTTTAATAATTTCAAGACATAATATAGATTGTAGTTAAATTTGTATTTTCATACTAGTAATTATATGATCCAAACCAAGGAAAACCCAAAAAAAATACATACAGAGTAAAAACCCTAAACACTCCCGCTGCTCTCCAGCTTTCCCCCAAAAAATCAACACCTAAAGGCTTGCCCCCCAGGCTCGCTAGTGGCAGGTCGCTCTACTGGTCGCCGGCGAGCCGACCACCCTTGTCTTGTAGATCGTACAGTAGGATAGGTGCTCCCCCGCTCGTGCGTCACCATCTCCCTTTCCCTCTCGTGCATCACCCCTCCCCTTCCCCTGATGTTTTCATTGGTAATCCCCCGTCGCGTCAGTCTCATCTTCCCCTTCCTCGAGTTCACCTTCGCTGCATTCCCCTCCACCACGTTCACCTTCCCCTATCCTCGTAATCCTCCATCGCGTCAGTTTTGTTGTCCTTGTGTTAGTGTGTCTCCCCTTTCCCGTCCCCTGTTTAGTGTCTTAGTGAGTCTTTAATGTCTTAGTGAGTCTCCCCTCCTCCATCCCCAGTTTGTGTTCGTTGGCTTCCCCTTGCCCGTTATTGTGTTGTTATCCTTGTTGTCGCCTAAGTGTTGGCTCTATTTGTTTATTTCTCTGCATTTTATTGTTTAGTTCTTAGAGGGTTGGTATGAGTATGTTGCTTGCTTACTTAATCTGCTTGATAAGTTTGTTAATTGCTAGAGGAAGTCCTTGGCTTCAAGGTATTGAGTATGATTTGTGTAGTTGGTTAGGGTTTATGTTTTTGTTTTATGGAATTGAGCGTGGAAGTGCGTGGCAAAAGGTTTCACGACTGGAGTTTGTTTTCTCTGATTTTGGTAATCGGATGATTGTTTGAGATTTAACGATGGTTAGATTTTAGCTTAGCTCGGTAATGATCTTATCAATCATTGTCTTGAGAAAAACATATCTGAAGGCGGCTCCCCAATTGTCAATTGGTTTTATAGCGCATCAACTAAGTGGAGGTTCTCCTTTGAGAAAGAGAAGTTTGTAATACCCACTGAAGAGGGTATAAAGTCACATTGGAAGGTGACTCTTCCAGGAATCTCGATCCAAGAATCCCATGTGATAGAAGGTCACAGGGATCGGTTATGTTGCGAGGTCCAAATCTCGCTTGTTCTCGTTCCTCCGACTGTGAAATCAATCCACTCCTCACCCAGCTTCCATCATTGTTATGGCGTTTGCCAACCACCAACAAAAAAAGCTACACAAAGTTATCTAACAACGCATACCTTCAAATCGGACAATTTTATCTGATTTTAAGTTATTTATGTTATTGTAATTGTTATGTAAGAGCGAGTAAAGTTCACTTTAGTTTCTTTGCTTTTGTTTGGTTGTATTAGAGTTAGGTTGTACTTCTGTTTTTAGTTAATGCAAATTTTCCCCGTTGTTAAAAAAAATGATCCAAACCATAGTCTTGCCATTACAACCTGAACTACTGTAGTCAAATATGTTGAAAAATCTAATACTTGAATATCTTCAATATGATGTAGTTTGTATGTTGGTCATTGATTAAGGAGGATTGTTGAAAATTTATAGTATAAATGTACTCGTGTTTCACATATGTATGGTATAGCATACAATCATTGTTGGATCAAGTAAGGTTTGACCTAGTGGTAAAGATTTAGCCTAATGACTTTAAGGTCATGAGATAAAATCGCACTAGGAGTTCTTTGGGGGTAAGGTTTCCTTTACCACCACCCAATTCAAGGAGTCTGGTCTACAAACCTGACTAGTTATACATGTGCAAGGTGTCAATTCAATAGGATCGTTAATCTTACCAATTTAAAAAAAATTTAAACATTGTTGTTGGATTTGAGGGTTATAAGCGAACAATGTACATTAGGGATATCTATAGAGTAGGAGAAAAGTTTTAACAACAGCATGAGGGCAAATCCATCCCCCCCCCCCCTCCAATTTATGTTTGTGCATGAAAGACAATTACTTTGATAACCATGCAAGAGAACCTACTTTCCTATTTTGGACGCAAAAACTTCAACAACAATGTTTGAATATTAGGATTCCGGTCTACCGGTCCGGTCCAGTCCAAATCCGAAAAATTTCGGTCGGGACCGGCTGGACCGGAATTTCTATTATTTTAGTAAAAAAAAAAAATTATATGTTAAATAAAAATTAAAATGTATAGAGTTAGAAACTTATAAACTTACTATTTATTCTTTTAGGATTATTGTTATTAAAATTATTAATTTTTAATGTATATAATTTATAAATATATTTAAATAAAATAAAAAAATGTTTTTTTTTTGAAAAAAAATATTCCGGTCCAAGATTCCGGTCCAGTCCCGGTCCAAGAAAATCCCGGACTCCGGTCCATCCGGTTCCGATTTGGCCCAGTCCTAGATCGGTGCACACCCTTATTTGCAAATGAATACATGGGTATGCAGTGTAACTTACAAGCTCCATTGTGTTAGTATACTAAAGACGTATCTCTTGCTTAATTTCTCTTAAATACGAACAAAACAAAAAATTAAATAGCTGATATAATTTAGTGTAGGAATTAGGGTTGACTCAAGTGGTGAATTTTTCCATCTTTACTATCAAAGTCTAATATTTAATTATTACCTTAAGTATTTGCTTAGGATTTAAGAGGGACAGGAGATTGGAGGGTATATGGCTTGAAAGGTATGATTCTATCAAATGTTACTTGTTGAATGACACTTGTATAGTTGTATATTTACAAGGGCTAAAATCCAACATGTTTAGAATTAATTTAAGGGGTGCTTGTTTTCTTTCCGCTAAGCTCTATACACACCCCTAAAACACTTGGTAACACACTCTCTCTCTAAGACTCTAACCCTCCATATCATCCTGAATGAATTGGACATAAATAATGAGTTTTAAACCTTGGAACATAGTCTTTACGATCTATAAACTTTGCATGTCAAATTTAGCAAATGGCCTATTAGCTCAGTTGGTTAGAGCGTCGTGCTAATAACGCGAAGGTCGCAGGTTCGAGACCTGCATAGGCCACTTTTGCATTTTCGTACATTTTTTTTTTCAACACATTTTTGTACACTTACTTTTGCATTTTTGTACACTTTCCCCCTGACGTAATAATGTACATAAACTTTTACTCAAATTTTAGACAGACAAAAAGAACAAGACTAAAATCAAGCATAATTAAAATTTTAGAAACAACAAGAGTGAAAAGCACTTAAAAACATAGAAGATCTGATAGCTGAATCTAGCTGCCTAACACCTCGTAGATTCATGGTAAATGTAATCAAGCACAGCAATGACTCCAAAAACAAAAGCTTGATCAATCCCAGGTTGCACAATTACATGGTACACATCTTTGCTTGTCATCGCCTTCTCTATTTCTTCTTTCACCCCAATCTGCCATCAATAAAATTATTGATTTAAAACGTGCATCAGTGTTATATTAGTCAAATTTTTGAGTTGTATGCTAAAGTTAAAACTAGTGAAACATTATGGCCCGTTTGGTTAATGGTGATAAATAGTGGTGATGGTAATGTAATTTAGTGTAAATTTGTAAAGAAGTTCTCATATCAATGATCATGATAATGAAACTTCATCACATAAATATGGGTTTTCCTATATAAATTTTCATTACCACCCAATACCCCTTTCCAAGTGGTAATAAATAGTAACTAGTTCTTGTCCTAGGCGATACGCTCCGAATTATTTACCAATGTCCATTTGAAATCTTCACAAATAGAAATAGTATCTTGTATTTAAATGATTTTCCCCTCATAAAGACCAACATGAGTATTATAGCGTAATTAGTTAGTGCATTAGCATATCAAATGAGAGGTCATATATGTTTTGAGATCAAGAAACATTACCATGAATAATGATGTGGGAGGTGATGGAATAAAGCTAAAATTCCTACAACTATCCACTTTATATATATGTAGGTTATAGACCTCAAGAGAATAAGCATATATATCCACTAACCAAGTATGACTTACATGACATTTTTTTTTACACATAGTATCTAGTAGACATTTTAGAAAAAAAATAGAGAAAGAGTAACCTGGAAACTAGTCAGTCTTCTACTTTTGCTAAATGTAAAGAAAAACTATAAAGAAATCATATATGCTACCCTGCACTTCGATTTTCTTTCTCTAGTATTATCCTCATATATTGGACATTTTTGTAAAATGCTGAAAACATTATCCACGACCCATAAATTTCATTGGGCCCATACACAAGCCTAAGTCCAAAGGAGAGATTGACCACACATAAAAGTTGGCAGGATTTCATCCGAAAACCAATGGGTGATAGGTGGAGTATCCCACCAATCTATATGTTAGTCATTTTCTCTCTAATTTTTCAATGTAGGACAATAATTCCTAACTCACATAGTCACATGTGGGCTTTACTCTTAACAACGATAACTCCAGAGAAATTTTCATGTTGTGAAATAAGGTTAGTTTGAAAAACTGTGTAAAAATGGAGGGTTATAATATAATTTGCCACAAGAAATTGCAAAATTACCTGTGCTATAATATTTCCCAGGGAGTCAACAATGCTGCAATTTTTATCAGGGAAATAACCTTTCACTTCAAAGTTCCAGTCGCTACTCTGCCCAACATAATTAGGCTCAGCTGATATTTTAACTGAATTGCTTGTTGGAAAGCATGAATTTTGATTTGGTTCTTTTACGCTAAATACCGACTTTTGAAATCCACGATAATCATAATAGCCTTTCCATTTCTTGTGAATGCTTAATGCTTGAACCAATCCACCCTGTTAGATCAACAAACGTATAATAGTAGTATATAGTTAAGGTTACATGGCATCTAAAATCTTCATCTTTTTTACTGTTCCTACTAATTGATTATGAGAAGAAATTTTATGAACTCTACCATCATCTTAACTTGTGAATTTGTATAGCTTTAATTTATATGTGTACTTTTTAATCAAGTAGCTAACTATGAAAGAAACAAATGGAGGCATATAATATAAACTTGTTGTTATACATCTAAGTCTAGGGTAACTCACTTGTACTAGCTATCTATGTTACTCCGACACCTTTATTTACCTCAAAAATTGGGTGTCGTGTCCGATACGACACTTCACTTGGATCCTTCATTTTAAACTAAAAACTTGTTTTTTCTGTACAAAACAGCGGACACGACACTTCACTTGGATACTTCATTTTAAACTAAAAACTTGTCTTTATTCTACAAAAAAGCCGAGTCGAATATTTGGTCACCCGTATCCGAGTAGACACTCAATCTGTGTTTGAACATAGCTAGCTATTAGATTTGAATCATCTTGCAAACTTGATTGCACTATAGAAATTGACAAGATTTGAATCCACCCAAATACCGTTTATAATTAGCACAGTATGATCTGACACATGATGCGAACCTAGTTGAATTTGAATGACTCATTTGCCACCCTTATCCCTCTTAAAAAATCCTAATACACATAACATTTGAGGTGAAGGAACAACATAAAGTACCAATCACAATACATAAGTGTATAGCATATATATTCGGAATCAAAACACACACCTTTAATTGTCGGATGAGAAGAATGGCATCTCCATCGCTATCTCGAAGAATCAGCTCCCCCTTTTTGCCAAGGATCCCACAACCATCCACTTGAAAAACAACTCTTTGGCTACAATTCATAACCACAAAACCACCGCCGCCCACCACTTGCGGCCGTCGCCTTACCACCAACACTACTTGTGAAGACGAGCAATACATCTTGCTTATTATTGGCATCAAATAGTTTGGCTTTGACACTGCCATCTTTTGTTCTATGTCTTAAAATTATTACAGTATGTAGGTTTCAGGAGGGAATAGCTTCTTATAGGAAAATTTTGTACAATTTAGTAATGGTATTTTGCCGAGTTTGGCCGACCTTGACTTCATACTAATCATATTCATATATCTATAAAGTCTTAAAGACTAAGCATCTTATAGGTTAATGCTAGTTATAGCATGCATTGACGTTTCGTGCTCAACATGAGAGCTGGCCAATCATTTCCGATAAAAAGCAACATGGAGTTGCGTTAGTTGTTTAAGTTGCCCCTTTTATGTATTTCAAAAAGGATACGTGACTTTTTGAAATTTGGCAAAGGTTTGAAAGTGTGTAGTAATAGCAGTATAGACTAGCTAGGAAGGAATATTTATGAAGTATAACATACATAGAAGTTATTGCTTGAGCTTGTAACATGAAGTTGTTTATTTATTCGGGTAACTTGGCGCATATGTATAAGACTCCAACCACATTAATTACCTGCCGAACGTGTTATTTGCTTTAGGTAGTGTTCCGGTATGGAATAAATGGTAGGTAGTGAACCGGTATCCTTCGTTGGGGTAAGCCGGTTTGGTGTCTTGCAAAATAGAGCACGTAAACTAACCTCAGGGGTTGATTTGAGGAACGCTCCTCCGATGCCTAAGTCAGTAATAGGTAAACCAGAATCTCTCAAGTAGAGTATAATTATATATGTAAACGTAGCTTATGACTCGGATCAATGGGGTATTTATAGGAGCCGGCAATGTCCTTGCTAGGATAGGTGCTCCTATTGGTTGGATACAATTATATCCTCTTTCGATACTTATCTTTAGGTCCATAGGTGCATTAGATAGTAACTGAATCAGTCCTAGGCCATATGAGAATAGCCCACGATAGGAGTACTGTTAAGGTACCCGATCCTGATGAAACCGGCTTGATATAGTCAAAGGTCCTTTAGCAAATACATTGACCATGACGATCCTTAGCGGTCTCTTAGGACCGTATGGAACTTAGTTAGCCCCCATACAACTAGCTGCCAAACCGGTAGGCCTGGCACAGGCATATCATGCTTAGTGAATAGTAAACCATCATGGATATATCCGTTGGGGATCTGCGCAGGAATATCAATCATCGCCCGGTTTGCGCGAAGGGTGTCAGAAGTTTTATGTGCAACTGCTCCACAACTGTTTCCGTACCTCACACCACGTGGCATGATCAAAGACGAGAAACGAAGATTCGCCTAACCCAAACCGTAAATTTCTCTATAAATAGGCTTTGGGTGGCCTCCGCTGCTCACTTCTACCTTGCGCTCCATTTGCTATCATTCTCATAACAAACTTTCTCTCTCTACACTACTCCCTTCTTACCCGCGAATAGTCTTGCAACTTCCCTGCCGGCTGTCACAAGCTTTCGGTCTCCAGCTCAAATTTTCTTCAACTCTTTGCTTCCAGGTATTTCACAAAAATCTTTTCCTATCTTTCATTCCGTTATAAATTATAAACATGTCTTCCCATTCTGATTCACAAAATGATTCTGGAAGTCTTTCATCTATGATGATAGTGACTTCCATTTCGATAGCACCTCTTCCAGCCCTGTAGCCTCCTTAAATTCACCAGTAGTGGACACCCTTAGAGAACTTAGGACCAAAAGTTATCATGACTATAGTACTTCTGGTAGGACTAATGAGGAGCCAGCAGTGCATGCCTCCCCTATTACAGCTATAACGGCGCTTGTGAGCGCCTTAGGGGTGCCGGTTTACGGCCAGTATGGGACTATAGTGGGTCTTGTCGAACGCTCCCCATTGTTGTTCCCCCAGCAAGCCCTCGTCTTCTAAGCCGACAGGGGCAGTAGAGCAGGGTGAGGTCGCAGCAGGATCGTCAAGGATAGAAGAAAGAGTGTCGTCCGACAGGGCAGTAGACGAGGTAGATAGTGTGGTGCGGGCCCTCATGTCTGATGGGGAGTCGACCACTATAGAAGCCGAGGAGGATGAATACCCTCTTAAAATCATCCCAGAGGAGGACGACGAAGATGCGCTGGCCGACCTGTACATGCTGCCTAATGAGGCCGCTAGTGCGGCCTCTATACAGGTCAATGATGGTTGGGTAAAAGTATGTCAGGAGAACAGATTTTGTATTAAAGGGCCGGTATACTTTGCCTTCCCTACAAACTATGAATTAGTGTTAACGGCAACTAGTAGTCGAGTAACAGATTTCCCTGCTGGGCATGTGGCTATATACACACATATGCTGGACTTTGGGCTCTGCTTTTCTCTTGACCTGTTTATCGTGAAGATCTTCGAGGCCTGGAATATCTGCTTGGCCCAATTAACACTGTTAGGGTGGTGGAACCTAATAGCCTATGCCTAGACCGTCCATTATATATATAGGTTTAAGTTTATATGAGAACCATTCTTATGGTGAGAACCACTCATTTTTCCTCATTTTACGAAATTTTGATCAATTCATAACATTTTTGCTCATTTTTTGTCTCACTTATTCTATGATTTTGCTCATTTAACAATTTTGTGCTCATTTATCAACGTTTTTGCTCATTTTACGTTTTGCTCATTTTACTTTTTTTTCTCATTGAACTTTTTTATGCTCATTTTACGTTTTTTTTCTTTTACATTTTTGTACATTTTATGTTTTTGATAACTTAATGTTTTCTATCATTTTATGTTTCTGCTCATTTGTTACTTTTTTTGCTTATTTTAAGTGGTTCTCACCATAAGACGGTTCTCACAATTCTCACCATAAGACGGTTCTCACTAGAACCCAACCCTATATATATATATATATATATATATATATATATATATATATATATATATATATATACATTTATAAAATCCATGAATT
The DNA here is from genome assembly GCF_026745355.1 of Beta vulgaris subsp. vulgaris. Lineage (NCBI taxonomy): Eukaryota > Viridiplantae > Streptophyta > Magnoliopsida > Caryophyllales > Amaranthaceae > Beta > Beta vulgaris. The sequence continues at coordinate 49,546,086 of NC_079209.1, read as the reverse complement.
TACGAAAAATTACAAACACTACATAAAAATGCACCCTAATATGAAACTAAATGATATTAAAATATGCACTTATCATAATACATGTGAGTTGGTATGGGGTATTTATGAGGAAAACCCCTCCAAACTTGGAAAGAATATTTACAAGGTGGTAGAACATAAATTTCCATAGAGGATTCTCTCTTAGCGGCTATCTGAAGACAAATATACCTCCGTAAAAAAAAAGACAAATATACCTTAACATTTGCTATGGGCTTGTGTTATTCTCGGGCCTTGGACTGACAAGCCTTAGAGGGCTGGCTGTAAATAAGGCTCAAAGGGAGTCATTTTGGCAATCAAACACTAGTACGTATTCCCTCAAATAAAGATCATAGTCCTGCGTTAGTAATGGACATGTTTTTAATTGTAACTTGTACATTAATTTGACTACAATTTTGTGAGTCTTGTAACTTTTCGAATGACTACTTTAATTCATGTGTAATAACATACAAAACCATTTAAAGAGTGATTTCGGATGAATAGCTGTGATTTTTTAGTCGAGTAGAGGTCAAATTGATCAAAATCCAACTTCGTAATTCAACAAAACTTTGTTATATTAAAGGATTGATTGACAAGAATAATCCCACCTTTACGTGGTATTATGAAAAAGTCTCACTTTTTAATAATCTCAAAATAATCCCATCTTAACACCTAATCTTCTTTAAATGAGTCTTTTTACATACAATCTGTTCAACAAGTTATATTTACTAATTACTGAACTAGTGTTTAGGCCCGGGCGATGCCCCGGATATTTTCTTTGTTACAATTTATTAGTAGTTAAATAAGTATTCTCATACTCATTTAAAAAAGTTATCTTATTCATAATATGTATTTCAAACGTTTTCCATTCATATGTCATCATTAATTTTGATTACAAAATCAATAATGGTATGGTGGAGTAATGGTTGGATTTCTTTTTTTCATACTTGAGGTTGTGGGTTCAAATCTTTATGTAAACAATTCTTCTTCTTTTTACTATATGACAAAGACGTGGATAGAATGTTATTGGATGAGGGAGGGTGACACGTGGCATACCTACGTTCTTAGGAACGCCTTTTAATATAGGAAAAATTGTCAAGAATAAGTCAACCTTTGCGTTGACCGCTTTTGACAAGTCAACCTTCATTTATTCCAGTAGCAAGTAAAGCTTGTACATGAATTAGCTTTTTACGAGTTCTTTTACTTATGACCTGAACAACCCCACAATTTTGTTCAGTTTTAAGTTTCTCACGGAACTTTTATAAAATTCAAGCAGTGCAAATATGTTCTAGAGAACAATTTAATGAGTTCTAGAATACACACCTGTTAAAACTGAACAAAATTGTTGGGGTTGTTCAGGTCATAAGTAAAAAAAATTGTTAAAAGCTAATTCATGTACAAGCTTTACTTGCTACTGGAATAAATGAAGGTTGACTTGTTAAAAGCGGTCAACGCAAAGGTTGACTTATTCTTGACAATTTTTCCTTTAATATATTAGTATAGATACTTTTTCTTTTCTTTTCTCAATAATATGCTATTTTACCTTTTTAACAACCTATTTCTTCCCCCCTAAAAAAATATATTTCACCCTCCTTCACTAGACTCCTCCACCAACACTACCACCCAACCTCTTTACAAGAATCACCCACCACAGTCTTGAAGTCTCACTCGAACCCACAAAAACCACTCACCCACCAGCACCACCGACCAAATCAAGTAGGTGATCAGCAACATCGACTCGACAAAATCGAAACACCAAACCAACACTAATTCAAACAGGGGAGAGAGAAAGAAACACAATACAAGCGAAGTTCGAGGTTGTCGAGCACAATAACACTAGGTGGCACAACACCAACCGAGACGCACTGCAAAAATAACAACACCAGCGGTAGTGACTCGCGGCGGCTGCGGCAAACCCAACTGCGTTAGCCGAGATGGCGGGTCAAGGTGAGAGAAAAAGATCGTGCGAACGAAAGAGAGGATTTTATATTGGATAATATTATATATATGTAAAGAGATAATATTATATGTAAAGGGTAGAATGGTAATTACTAAGTCATAGGTCTGTATTGTAAATACTTGTACATATAATATTATCCCTTTACATATATATAATATTATCCAAAATTTTATGGTTTGACTTCAATTTTGAATGATGATTCTGAAAATCAGCAAGGGAATTTGTGGAACCTAGAGGATAAGCCCAATTGAAACAATGTTTACACATTTGTTGATTTGCATATGAAGCCACAAAGAGAAAGAATAATCAGCTAGCTATGGTTATTGTATTGTTGGTGTTGGTGATGGGTGGCTACTTTGGTGATGATTATTGTTGGTAATTAGGTGGGATGCAGTAAGTGGTGGTGGTGGGTACAATTGGTCATGGTTATTCTTAGAGGTGGGCATGGGCCGAGTCGGGCCTGTTGACGGGCTCGGCCCACGGGCTTGAGTAAATGACGGGCCGGGTTGGAAATTTTAAAATAAATTCCACGACCCGGGCCCCCGGGTCGGGATCGTGCTTCCCGCGGGCCGGCCCATGTTTTATGTTGTATTTTTGTATTTTTAACAGTTTTAGGGTAAAGAAACAAAGGAAAGGAGCATTCGGCCGCGGCCCATGTAGCGGACAACGGGCCGGGACTCGTGCGGGCTCGTGTCGGGCTGGGTTAGCCCGTGTGCCGGCCTGGCCCATGCCCACCTCTAGTTATTCTTGGTGTTTGGGTGGCGGTTGGATGAGTTAGGGGTAGCAGTTGGTTAGGTTGGTGGGTCATTGTATGTGGCACAACCACACAAGTTGTTGAGGGGAGGTGTGGTGGTGGGGCGAAGATTGTCGTGGTGGTGGTGGTGACTCATGATAAGTAGAGAAGATGGATGTTTAGTGGGGGATACTGATAAAGAGGTGGAGAGAGAGGAGAGAAAAGAGTTATTTAATAAAATAAAAACATATAATAAATCCTAGACTAATTAGATTTAGACACGTCCCAACTATTACCTTTTATACAAGTTACCATCAGGTTATGACCCATCATAAGAAACTTCGGTGATAAGATGGGATTATTAAAACGGTTATTTCACCAAATACCCCTGACAAAAAAATTTATTCACCAAATACCCTCACTTTTTTCAAAATTCACCAACTACCCACTGCCTTTAAAAAAATTCACCAGATACCCTAAGTCAACCTAATTAGCCCTAAATCAACATAATTAACCCTAAGTCAACAACCCTAACTAACCATAACCCTCTGATCTCTCCCCTAACCCACCAGACCCCAACCCCCAATAACCGCTGTAACAACCCAAAATTTCTCTGAAATTTTCGCGCGTTAATTTTTATTACTTGAGTGTTAAATTATATTTTACTAATATATATTTTCCGGTAAGTATAAATGTATATATATTTTTACACCTACATTATTTTGATCAATATTGTTTTAATGCGTTTATAATGTGTTTTTATGTGTGACATTGTTTGATAGACGTATAATACTTGTATCTGCGTAAATTATCTTAAACGGGCAATGTAGTGCTCGCGTTTGTGTAAAGTGTAAAATGTGATAGTGTGGTAAGTGCGTATTTGTATTACGTTAATATTTATAATATTTAAATTATAAAAATATTTACTTATACATATTATTTTTGAACGTGCTACTTGATGCCTGAAATATACATTGTACTAGTATTTTTCGTACATTGTAATATGTGTTAGAAGGTCCAAATTTCTGATATTTATACATGGTATTTGAACGATTTTTGGACACCATACTAAGCTCTTGTAACGTTAAGTTAACCAAGAGTCATCCCTTCACTTACCTCTCTTATTACACCTTTTAAACACAATCTCTTCACCTTCTCTTCTGAAAATATAATCAGAAAAACTCCTCCTTGTTACCTCCATCTCACACGCCTATTTTAAGAAAAAGGGAGAGGAAAACTTTTGGTTCTTCATTCACATTTCTCACACAAAAATCAGTCATTTGTTACTTGTCTTCAAGCCATTTTTGCACCAGTTTTCAAGCACGCGTTGAGTTCGTTGCATTTGTGTTCGTAGGAGACGAAGTTGGTGATATTTCACAAGGCAATTAGAGTACTTTCAAAGCGTTCTATTACATTTATTTTCAAGAAAAAGGTAATTAGCGTTATTCTAGTTTGATAGAGAATAGATTGTGAACTTAGGTTGTTGGAATCGTGTTAGAGAACGTAGTGTCATGCTAGGTGAAACATAGAGGATTGTATGATTGAAGTTATATGTAGTTTCATGGTTGTTAGTAGTGTGTTTTCATATCTTGGATTGTTACTATGATCATATTGTTAAGTCACGTTGATTAGTTTATCTTCTCGTTGTTGTTGTGATTGGATTGGTTTTGGTTCACCTTTGCTATTTTTGGACTTTGAGTGGTTGAATGTGGTGGTTGATGTATAGCCCTAGATTAAGGTGTTTAGTATGGTGATTGGTGTGAAATTTTGGATGTGTTTGGATGTGTGAAGTCAAACGAGGGAGGCGTTGGATTTTTGGTTGGCGTACGAGCGCAGATCGCAAGCCACGAGCAGACGCAGCTTGCGACTCGCGAGCAACCTCGCGACTCGTGACAACAGGGTGTTGCGACCCGCGACGAGGGGTCTGTCCCCTGTGTTGTGTGGTTTTGTTTTTTAATTTTCTTTTTGGCTCACAGCGTGAGTATTTGTTGAGGGATGGTCTTAGGCATGTATGTTAAGCATGTTTGAGTAAGATTTGGTTGGTTTGAGTTATTATTTAAGGGCATGTGCCCAATTTGTTTGGGTAGCTTATGGTTATTTGGTTGGAATGTATGGAGGGTTTGTGCCTTGTTTTTTGTATACTCACATTTGAACGTTGTTGGATGTATACCTTGTTGTGCATACCTTGGAAAGATGGATTAGATGGATTTGAGGATACCTTGTCATGTATACCTTGTGTTTGTTGAGTTTGATTGATCCTATGAACGGTATGGTTCTAAGAGTTTATGCTAGATGATTCTAAGAACGGTATGGTTCTGGAAATTTGGATTTGATGATCCTAAGGGCGGCATGGTCCTAGGAATTCGAGTTTGATTATCCTCAGGGCGGTATAGTCCTAGGAACTTGGTGATTTAGCCTTGGGCGGTATGGTCCATTGGTTCTCTTACGGGTGGTACGATCCGTTGAATATAGCTATTCGATAAGGGCAGTATGGTTCCTCGAATATGCAACTCAGGCCTTGGGCGGCATGGTCCAATGAGTCTACTCACAGACGGTATGGTCTGTTATGTTTCAGCTTGTTGACTGCATTTGTTGCATGGTTGACCGGGATTTTGGTGTGATATTGGATTTCCTTATTGATTACTACTTATGATTATTTATACCTCATGGTAAGAATGATAGCTTGTTAATGTGTTCTTGAGGTAAGAATGATAGCTTGTTAATGTGTTCTTTGATGTTGCTTCTAATTATTTTTAGGGTTTTTTCACCAGGTACCCCTGTACTTTATCAAAATTCATGGGGTACCCCTAATTTTAAAAAAATGCACCAGGTACCCTTATTATTTTCACAAAATGCATGAAATACCCTTAATGACTAACGGTGTTAAGTTTCCGTTAGTCATTAGGGTTAATTAACCCCTTTAATCCCTCTAATCCTAATTAAATCCTAATTAACTAACCAAACTCTAACTTCTAACCTTATCCTAACCCTAACCCTAACTCTAACTCTAACCCCCTAACTTCAAACCCTAACCCACCACCACCCCACCAACACCCAACAACCACCATATTCCTTCCCCCTCCCCCACCCCACCCCGGAGCCCGCAACAGACCTCCTTCCTACCCCCGCAACATTCAATATTTTGGCGGTTGAGAGCCGTTTATTTGCTTTCACTCATCCTCATCTTATTCTTCTTCTAATCATCAAATTACATACAACTTTTTTTTTTCTTTTAATCACTCAAAAACTACCAGAATTTTTTCTGAAAAAATGCCTTTAAGAGCAGCATCAATGGCGGCGACTCCACTATGCGCTTGCCGCAACCATTTTCTCTCTCCTAGTCATCATCATCATCATCATCAAGAACAACAACAGTTTCAGTTTTTCGCCATTTCTAAGCTTCATGTACTTTCTTCTTCTACTCTGTATTTTCAAATTTCTTTCCAAGATCAAAATTGGTTTTCGAAAATGATTTCAAAAAAGGTTTTCGCAAAAGGTTTTCGAAGATAGCTTTCGCAAATTAATTTCGCAAAAGGTTTTCGAAAATGGTTTTTGATTTCGAAAATTTTTTCGAAATTGATTTTCGAAAATGATTTCGAAATATTTTTCAAAATTTATTTTCGAAAATGTTTTCAAAATTGTTCAAATTGGTTTCCAAGCAAAATCTCATATTCGAGCAAGTGGCGCCATTGATGAGCTTCAACAGGAGAGAGAAAGTGAGGATTTTGATTGTTAGGAAAGAAAGGGGAGGGTGGGGTTGCTAGGGTGGTGGGAGGGGGTCTATTGCGGGGCTTCGGGGTGGGGGAGGGGGAGATGGTAGTGGTTGGGTGTTGGTGGGGTGGTGGTGGTTAGATGGTGGTGGGGTTAGGGTTTGAAGTTGTTAGGGTTAAGGTTAGGATAAAGTTAGAAGTTAGTGTTTAGTGAGTTAATTAGAACTTAATTAGGGTTAGAGGGGTTAAAGGGGTTAATTAACCCTAATGACTAACGAAAACTTAACACCGTTAGTCATTAAGGGCATTTCATGCATTTTGTGAAAATAATAAGGGTACCTGGTGCATTTTTTAAAAATTAGGGGTACCCCATGAATTTTGATAAAGTACTGGGGTACCTGGTGAAAAAACCGTTATTTTTAAGTTCATTATCTGATTCTGTTTGAGCTGGGAGAACTGCTAATTACTCCCCACCGATTGTGGAAGTTGTTGAATTATTATGCAGATGGTGATGCTGTTTAGGATCGTCATGGTTTGGACCAGGTTTGTGCGTTATAACCATGTGAGCAAGAAAGTGGTGCTAGTCATAGTGGACGAGCACTTTGAGGCAGGAATTAGAACTAGTTACCTAGTTGGTCTTAAGTAGTTATCCCTTTTGTTTTGTCACATGTTTTGAACTACGAATTTTAGTTGTCTTTTGGTTTGGATTTTTCTCTATTTTGAGTTTTCTTTTAGAAATCATATGTTATTTGAGACTTTGCAGGAATGAGGGTATGAGACCTCATTTCCCTTTTTATATATATAATTTCAGAGGTTGAATATTGTTTTTGAAGGATTTTCCTTATTTATGATTTCGTATTCTACTCCTTAGAGTAGCATCTCCGTCTTAGTGGTATTTCCGCTGCCGCTACATGCACTATTTATCTTACTTTAGTCTCTACTCTTCTTTGTATTAGACGGGATGTTACAACCGCATCCCCACCAGCCCCCACCACCAGACCCCTCCCCCCACCCCTCCTCCGCAGCCACCTTCCCGCAGCCCCTGTCCCCTACACGCTTTCCCCCAACCCCCTCCCCTACACACAGCCCAACACTGGCGACCAAACTCGTCTCGTTCCCTCGCAGAAAATGCAATTCTAGCAGAAGTAGCACCACCGGCCGAGGGGTGGGGGATCGGGATCCGCGATTTTGCGGCGAGGGAGGGGGAGCGTCGAGTTGGGAGGGGTAGGGGGAGGGACGCGTTTGGAGGGGTAGTGGAGGGACGAGTTCGAAGGGGTTGGGGCTTGTGAGTTCGAAAGGGTTTGGGGGAGGGGGGAGGAGGGGGTGGTGGGAAGGGGGAGGCACAGCTGCGGGGGAGGGGGAGGAGGAGGGGGTTGGTGGGGCTGGGTTGTTGGGATGGGATGCTGGGGCTGGTGGGGTTGGGTTAGGGTTTAGTTAGATTTAATTAGGTTTATTTAGGATTTTTTAGGTTAATTAGTTAACGGAGCACTAACGTGCATTAGCCAAAAGGGTATTTTGGGTAATTTTTTAAAGGTTAGGGGTATTTGGCGAACTTTATTATAGGTTAGAGATATCTGGTGAATTTTGAAAAAAGTGGGAGTATTTGGTGAATAAATTTTTCTTTCATGGGGTTAATAACATGACTGATTTCGAGTAACTCTTCTCACTTCTGTTAAGGTGAAATAACCATTATTAAAAAGTTGGATCACTTTCAGAAAATCGCACAAAAGTAGGTTTTTTTTAACAAGTGGGATTATTCCTATCAATTAATCCTATATTAAATTTTAACACCCTAATTTTCGAGTCCAATTGATATAGATCCATGTTAATTTCAACTCAAAGAAAGAAGCAGGCCATTTCTCATGATTCAAATTTTAGTACTATGATATATTGGAATTTTTTCCTTAAATAATGCAAAAGTGGGTTTTAATTCCCAAAATATGCCCAAAAAAATAAAATTCCCTGCATACCGTCCACGTAGGACGGCACGCGAGAAAATTATTTTTTTTTGTTTGAACCCACGGAAACCGCTACTCTGAGTAGCGGTTTAATTTTAAAATAAACCGCTACTTTGAGTAGCGGTTTATAAATATAAACCGCTACTCGGAGTAGCAGTTTACCTGCGCAAAATATGGTAAACAGATATCAGTTTTCATAATAAACCGCTACTCGGAGTAGCGGTTTTACCTAAGTTGAAAAAAAAAAAATTCTCGGCACTTGTAAATTGCTACTGCAAGTAGCGGTTTTACTAAAAAAAAAAAAAAATTCTTGCGTGTCGTCCTACGTGGACGGTACGCAGAGAATTTTAGTTTTTTGGGCACATTTTGGGAATTAAAACCCAATTTTACATTATCCAAGAAAAAAATTATGATATATTGAGATTTCAAATCTCATAATCAGGTACAATCTCAATTATGAACAAAATTTACTTACCACCTCAAACTCTAGTAATATGTTGATGAACTACAGAAATAGTGCGAAATTCTCACTCCTAGTCACTCTTTCACTTCACGTGTGTTTCTCAGGTAATGTAGGCGTTGTGTTTATCGCCCTTCCCACCCTCTCCTCTGCCAACACTGCTGACTGCACCAAAGAAGAAAATAAAATTTTAGTCCACCCCACCACTACAACTCACAGCAGCAGCAGCAGCAGCAGCCAGAAAAGTCAGTAAGTGAGTTTGTGTATGTGTGTAAGAGCAGAGCACAATTTTCCATTGTTATGTCACTTACCCATCATTCAATATTTTTTTACATACATCAAATATAAAGTTACCCAATTTCAACCTTAGTACCAATAATTCTTACCAGCTTTTACCAGAGTACTTATTAAATTCTTCAAAAATTATTAAAAGAAACAGTCTAATTTAAGTATAAAAATACACCTAGTCACTCAATGAATTAAATTAGTTACCAAAAGAAATTAATTTAGTCATTATTGGACTAATTCTCTTTTTAATATTGAATTTACCATTGCTTAATTTTAATTTAAAAATTGATAGTCTCTTACAAGAAAAACTCTAAATTCTTAGCATTAAAAATCGCAAGTTAAAAATAAAAAAAAATCCGTAACTCTATTTTATTTAGCTCATTTTTAAAAATAGGGTTTAGTTATTTAATTTTAAAAAATAATATTTTATTCTTTTAAACTTATTTTTCATTTTTTAAATTTAATTCAGTCAAATTTTTTTTTTTTGATCCATATGAGCCACGAAGGCGGTACAAAATACAAGAAAGGGAGGGGGGATTCAAACCTGTGACCTATCGCTCACAGCACCTCAATCTTAACCACTAGGCGAAGACATCCTTGATTTAATTTAGTCAAATTTTATTCTTTTCAACTTATCATTCAATTTATTCCAATTCAATTAACAATTCATTAATTACATTAATTGACGCGCAATTTTGTCATAAATCAATTGCTTCTTATCAAGGCTACATATATCAAAACCGATCTACTATTTTCCTCTTCTCTTCTCATAATGATGTAAACTCACATTGATTCTCTCTCTAGCTAGAGCCATAAAATGAATGAACAGCAACAGTAGTAGATGGACACCCTACGTCTTAAATGTCATGTCTCAACATTTCTTTCACTGTTTCTCTTCATATCTCTCTCTCTATTCAGTTTCTTCTCAGTAATTGTTTTGTCAGAAAAAAACTACACCACACTCAAATGAAGAGAGAGAATTGCTCTGCTGCCCCATTGTAAACCTACCCGTAGTAAGAGTACTACAAATGCTTGCCCATTTCTTGTCACTTTCCATTGTCTCCAACTTATAACTGCCCAACGTGCCCACTTTTAGCTACCTATTATATTTCCTTAATCTTGTTTATTTTATTATCTTTCATATACTTGTTTTTCTTACTACTATATATTTTGGAGGCTGGGTTTAATTTCGCGGGTGGTCAAATGGCCACTGGCGGTTCGAGTTCGTGTTCGGGTTCGTGTTCAGGCTCGGGAACGGGTTCGAAAGTTCAGTCATTGCCACCACCACGACCCAAGTCCCCGCCGGATTTGTATGGGAGGAGAAAGGAGATGGTTAGAATTCAAGTGCTTGAAAGAGAGAAAAGTATTCTTGAGGTAACTCATAATTTATTTGAATTGCCTATAATTTATTATTTAATCTAGTTAATTATATGTCACATGGTTGGTATGAGTATGTGAATATTAAGTAGCTTAGTTACTTTAAAGTCTTGAAAGGTGACACTATACTCAAACGTGGAATCAAATCTCGTTTACATCATTCGCTCTTGTAGCAATCTCGATACATAAAAAAACATGGTTTGTATGATATTAATAACAAAGTTTGTGTCATCGGTGGACGATACAGGTATACTTCATATAGGGTTGGTTGAATTCCCAACTTATAGTTTATAGCCACAATTAGAGTGGAGTATATAACTAACAACTATTTCTTTCATTGTTTGTTTGATTGTTGGGATTTTTAGACCGACTTACCATATTTTATCGTGCGATTAGGGTAATTTTTTTTGGTGAGGTAACTTAGTAATGTCTGATAATAAGTGATAGTTAGTCAACACTTGTATTACAGTATAAAACTAAAAAACCTACATGAATAGTCTATTCTTTATCAATAATTTTAACCTTAATTTCTTAAAAAGAAAGAAAGAAAGTGATTTGGGTTAATGATTGTTCTCAATCTCATCACATAAAGATTTTTATATTTATACTTGTTAAATTAGACTAAAGATATGTTCTCTTCGGCATAAAACAGGTGAACTTAACGGAATAGTGATATGTGAGAGTAAAAGTATTATTCAGAGCTGAACTGAACTGAAAATAAGATGGGGAGAACAAACTTTTAGAAGAAGCAAAGTTTTCACAAGGCAAATTATATTAAAGTATAGAGTATGGCTCGACAGCAAACAATTTGTTAGCAAATTGACTAGGGACATGTGATGCCCGCTAAGTAAAAATAACTATATGACCTCTCTTTTTCTTGTTTGTTAACAAGTGATTTTCTTGCATTAGACAATGTATGTTTTGTTTTTCGTGGGGCTAACCTTTGAATAGGACCTTGATGTTTCCAAAATCTTTTGAAGTGGGTACTGAAATTGTTGGCGTAATTGTGGTTAGGAATATAGCTTTTTTTGCTTAGTTTTTGGTTGGTTTTTTTTTTTATCAATGTTAGTAAATAAAAAGCTCACAAATTGTGTGACAAAATGCTGCACTGAAAAGATAAGATTTTTTCTTACTTTGATTTATGCTTTTCTACATGACTTTTTCTTTTTTTCCCTTTCACATCTTTTTTTGGTGTTTCTTTGTTTTGGGTTTGAAGAGATTTATTTATATAAAAATGATAATCTGATAATTCCCTAGACAAAGCTCTGAAGAAAGCAACTGCATTTCTCTTCTGGAATATTTTGGTGAAGACAAAAGAAAAGAAAAAGAGGAAGGATATTTCTTTTATTAGCTAAAATATGTAGGCTATAAATTGTCAGTATGTTTACCCCTTAAATAAGGTAAAAAAAAATTCCCATAAATGAAGGTGGTTGCATGTTGCAGTTGAGTTGTTTTTATGATTTAATATGGTTTGTGTGAAGTTATGGAAAAAAAAAAGAGTGACAGATCACAGAACCCAGAAAATCAGGAAATGCAGAAGGTTGGAGGCGGAAGTATTCCTCTAGTTATTTCTAATCTAGTTGTGTTATTCACTTATTTGTCCACAAGATACCCGTATTTACCAGCGACTAGGCCCGGTTGAGATTTATTCAAATTAAAAGGATTACCCTCAAACACTACTGGAAATTAAATAATCTAATATTGACCTAATTTGAAACCGATTCAACTAAAAAAGTATTTTTAATTAAAATTTGTCTACTTTTATTTCTAAACTAATGGACGGGTAGACCTAGAGGTGGCAAACTGGTCATACGGGTCGGGTTATTAGGCGTCGGGTCATATTCGGCTCAACTTTGTGTTGATGTTACATTCGGGTCGGGTCCGATCGGATATGAGTCCATTAGACTTCATGTCATATCAAGTCGGGTTAAATTCGATTTTCAATCTCGCAAATAAATAAAACAAATATAAGACTAATGAGAGTAAGTTAAATAATTAATGGACAGTGGCTAAACCATATATAGTACTTGATGACAATTTTTTCCTTAAATTTGTTTTAAAAGTAACTAATCTGATAACTTTTCGAGCCGGGTTCGGGTTGCGGTCATCATTATCAAGTCGATTTCGGGTCCGGTCACTTTCGGGTTCGGTTATATTCAGGTTTGGGTCATATTCTAGTCTGTTTTACTCTCGGGTCGGGTTATTTCGTGTTTCGGTTCTAATACGGGATTATTTTCGGGTGGAGAACGGGTCTCGAGTACGGGTTTATTTTGCCGGCTATAGGTAGGCTGGAGACCAAATTTCATCCGACTTGATTGGAACACAAACTGATTGAATCGTCACACATTTCATTTTTCAAAGTAAACCTTTTATGTAAAAACCGGTTTGCCACCCCTATGACATGGGACACTCAAGAATGTCATTTAATAGATTCATGAATCCACTTAAAAGAGATGTGTATCACCTCAAAAGCAAGTTTTGCATCATCTTATCTTATGATTGAGTTTGGTTCCCCTCAAAATAATTGAGTTTGGATAAAGATGACGTAACACAAGTTTTACAATGGCACTGGGGTGATCGATGATTAGTACAGATGATCCAACATAATAAGTTATGCCGAAACACTAATGAATCATTTGAGATATTAATAATAGGAATTGTGCATTTGCAAGTGTTTCAATCAAAGTTATTGTAACTAATGTGTATGGATATTTAGTAGATTTGTAATGCCCCTTTTTAAATTTCAAAATCTACCCCAAAAAGTTATGAAAATTAATTTATAAATTCTCCTATAATAAGTTAACTATGTATACAGAATATGATATCACATTTTAGATTTCAAACTCGTACAAAACTTTACCAATTAGGCTCTATTCTTTTAAGCGACACTTTCAGTTCAACTCACTTTACTTCAGTCCAACTACTTTCCTTTCATAGTTTCAATTTCAGGGCCTTAAATTTATTTGGTATCAATTGGAGCATATTGTTATTGTCATTATTATATTGGAATTGTTGTTTTTATTGAGTACTAGAATGAACGTGTAATTATTCTCTTTAATACTAGTATGACATACTTAAACGTTAAGAATTTCAGATTAGATAAATTGGATATTTTTGGGGAGAGGGAAAGGGAGGAGAGTGGCCGTACTGGTGTACGTGTGCATTCAAAAGTAAAATTGGACATATCTAGCGGCTAGCCATGTGTGGGGTAGGAGCCTGCAGTTGCAAGCGATGGTGTCATATACACTTACACCTGTGTCCATTATAAAACAAATACCAATTACCAACGCAATCAACATGCTCTTGTACCTTACACTCTCTCATGAGAGGAAATTTAGATTTTATAATCTCAACAACTCTTAAAGCCAGCTAAATGGAAGATTATGTCATTTTTATTTATCTATATGAGCCACGAGCCACGAAGACGGTATAAAGTATGAAGAATAAAAAGGAAATTCGAATCTGTGATTTATTGGTTACAACACCTCAATCTTAACCACTAGGCTAGGACATCCTTGATGAAGATTATGTCAATGTGGGTTCAAGTTCAACTATGCTTACAAAAAAAGTCTCATAGAGACTTATGTGACAACATTTTGTTACTTCATTTGTTTCGTTATAATTACATCATTTGGATATGATAGGCAAGTGAAGGGGCTCATGTGGTGTGGAGAGAGAAAGAAGAGATTGCTCTAAGGTTCTGTTTGATTGGCGTAAAATATTTTTTATGGAAAACAATTTACAATGAAAAAATTTTCAAAATATGTTTTCCATTGTTTGGTACCATGTAAGAAAAATGATGACATGAAAGGAAAATGAAAGGGAAAGTAAGGAGGTTGTGAGAGGAGTGTATACAAAGAAAAATGGCTTTCAATCATAGGTGAGAGCAATTTTGCTCCAAGGAAAACTGGTTTTACACTCCTTTACAAACTAAACAATGTAAAATTGAAAATAGAGGAAAATAACTTTTCCAAAAAATGTTTTACGCCCTTCCAAACGGAACCTAAATGAAAGAGGGAAAAAGAATCTATTATCAAATATGCTAATCATAATTAGGGCTGGCAATGAGTTGAGACAGCTCGCGAGCTACTCGAACTTGACTCGGTCAAAGCTTGACTCGAACTCGACTCGACATGTTAATGAGTCGAGTCGAGCAACTCAATACCCGACTCGAAAAGTTCGTGAGATACTCGGAAAAATTATATATATATATACTTTTTATACTATAAAGAAAGTTTAACCTTTTCTCTATAAAAATACTTGAACTTTTCGTTTAAAAAAACATGAAAAAAAGTATATAAAATGACCAAAAGGCAAAGTGAAGGATTTCTCATATAAGAAATAGAACTATATCAATGGATGAGATTTAAAAAAAATCCAACAATCTAATTTTAACCGAGTTCGAGCTGGAACAAAGTTCAAGTTCGAGCTTTAACCGAGTTCGAGTTCGAGCTTAGGTTCCGAGTTCGAGTTCGAGCTTGAAATTTTGAAGTTCGCGAGTTTCTGAGTCGAGTAGAGTTTGGGTGAGTTTTCGAGTTCGAGTCGAGTTTAGTCAAACTCGAGCTCGACTCGCATCATTGCCAGCCCTAATCATAATCACTCTAAATTGAGAAATGATGCAAAATTTTAAGTCATTAATGCTTTGTTGTGTTCAACTTGTTTTGATTTTTTTTTAAAAATAATTCCAGATAAGTAAAAACCTCCAATAGATTTTAGTGAGTTTCATTAAGTTCGGATTTATTTTTTTTAATTTAGTGTCAATAAGTTTTGAGATTTGTAATTTGTTTGATAAGTCCTAATAGGTTTCAATAAGCTTATATAATTTCAGGCTAGGTAGAGTAAGTTAAATAAAATGCAAGTTTAGCTAATAATTGGCTTTTCTAGTGTTTTCATTAAGTTTGTATTCTCCTGTAACAACTACTGATTATTGGCTTTTGTTCCATTGCGCAAGAGAAATTACATGTAATTGCTTGCTGGTAACATGTAGCTGACATCTTTGAAAGCTTTATTAACAAAAACGCAATTTAATCATCTGAGAATTGAATCAACTAATAACCAGCTGTAAAGGGGCCAAGCTACATGAGGGTCAGGTCAGGCCTAACTTTAAAGCCCACTGAATCTTTGGACTGTCCCCTCTTGAATTTTAGGACATGTAAAGTGAGTGTCATATCAAATAATAAGTAGATAAATTCCAATAAGTTTAAATATGTCATTGTCAATTGCCATCAAACAAAAATGTCCTGGTCAGTAAAAAAATAAATCAGGTAAGTCCTAAATTCCAATTAAATAAGTTCGGGTAAATTCTAATTAAGGATGGAAATGGGTGATGGATGATCCATCACCCGCTTAACCCGGTTTTTTAAATGGATGAAAATCCGAATTTAAATGGATGGAAAGTGGGTGGTGGGTGAGAATTTTTTCATCCGTCACCCGATCCATCACCCGTTTAACATTCAACTCATTACCCAATTATTAAATTTTACGTGTAAATTACTTATATTGTATGTGTTTGATATAATTATTTTATATTATGTCACTAATTTCTTTTAAAAATATACTAAATATCATCACCCGTTTAGCACCCGATCCACCCGTTTCACCCGATGGATGACGGATGGATGGATGCGGGTGGAGTAAACAATTGTGGGTGGTGGATGCGAGTGATGTTCCACCCGCCCCGAATCCGATCCATTTCCATCCCTAGTTCTAATAAGACTAAATGGTCGTGTATCATATAAGGGAATTGTGTTGTATTGCTCGATCTGGTTCATTGTAGTTTCTTTGCGGACGAATTTGATTTAACGTGGTTTGATTGTATCTTGTTTTTCTTTAATATCTATTGTAGATGTCGTTTGGCGTTTAAATAATAAAATTTCTCTTTAAAAACAATGTTGGGAGTTTATGGTTGTGTGTTCAAATTCCATGCTCCAAAAGAGTTTGCTATAAGGTTTAGTGTTTATTCATTCTTATTGATGGTTTTGGATCTATGAAACAGTGGAGAGTATTCCTAGCCTTCTTGACCACAATGCTTCTTGCTTAAATTCTTTCTGGTTTTGGTTTGAAGTAATTGCATAGCTATGTTTACTTTCATGTTACTTAGCCATGCTAATTACTCCCTTTATATTAACGGCGAACATGGGAAAAATGCTTACTGATTTTTGTTGTAATCAGGAGGAGTTGAAATTGGCGGATCGTCTTCAACCAGCCTCCAGATGCTGCAAAGAGTATGCTTGGTTTTGCAATAGCCTTGTATAGCATCTATATTTACCTTTAGCATACATCAAAAATTATTAACATTCATCTTGGAAAACTTACATTGTGCCTACTACTTAATCTGATTCTTCGGCAGGCTTGTTGATTTCGTTGCAGCAAATGCAGATCCATTGATTCCAACGTAAGACGATTTAAATATATATTCTCATTAACTTGTACTTGATAAAACTTTCATCATCGAATCTTATAGCTGCACTTCATGCAGAAATCGGAAAATTGGCAAGTCCTGCCATCTATGGAGATGGCTCTTTTGGTATGTTCTCATTCCATTTCGATTTCCAGTTATCTTAAGTTGCCATCATTACTTGCATTAATATATTGACACAATTAGTTATACATCATTTAGTTTGCTTCATACCATGCGAAAACCTCCATGTCGAAAATTATGGAAAGATTATGATCTTTCTGCGAGGCTTTCCATGCTACAAGTCTATGGTAGTAAAATCCTTCCATCACCAAAAACAGATCATGAAATACAGGAAGGAGACATTTGGAAAAATAGAAAGATGGACAAACAAAATTGTTGTTTCATTGTGCATACTTTTTTAACCAATATTTACTTTTACCTAGTTAAAGCTTTATTTCTGTTTATCATGTGATATTTTACCCCTTTGAGAATCAAGTGGGAGCTCCATGGTATTTTTGGGATTAAATCTTACCATCACCAAGGCTGGCTTGAGATTACATCCGCCCACCCTTACAGGGTTCGCGCCATCTAGGGGCAGTTAACTAATAGAACTTCCGTTTAATGTGTGAATATGCAGTGGATCATCATGCTTCAACTTTTCATGGATTTGCTGCTGTACCGGGTGCAGCTGCTGTTCTTGTGATTTAAAGAACTGCTGCTCATGCATCAGCTGTTCGTTACCAAAGTGTAGCTGTTGGTGTAGTAATCCATGCTCCTGCTGCTGTGCCAAGAACCCATGCCGCGGATGTTGTCCAAGTTGCAAGAATTGTTGCAATTGCAAGTCTCTTCCTTGCTTCGACTGTTGTAGCTGTGAATGTAAATGCACTTGTCCTAAATGTCCTACATGTTCTTGTTCACAGTTGTGGAAATGCTCTTGTCCTAAATGTCCAACATGTCCTAAATGTCCATCATGTTCCCAGATATGCAATTCCTGTTTTGGCTGTATAACCAATTGCTGCTGCTGCAATAACTGTTGTATATGCTGTTAGCTTTTGATTGATATTGCAAAAAATGAAGCTTTGCCGATTGCATATCTTCTTTTGTCTTCTTTTATAAAAATGTAGCTAATTCAATATATTCATTCAATTGGAGGTCGTTCCACCAGGAATATCCTGGAAAAATAAAGACTAGTAATGCAGTTAAAAGAAAAATACACATATACTATACCAGAGGAAATTCTGGAAGCACAGCTAAAATTGCTTTCTGTGATTAACCACATCAAACAACACCACTGGTGATAAAGTTATATTGCACGTTTCCAGCCCAGTATCATCAGATTCGATGGGCCAGTAATTTTTTCTCTCTTGATAGAAAAGCTAGACTAATGCTTCTATTCTCTACTGCAATCCTTAAAAATAACTAGCACACTCGAGCTTGCTGCTCCCTACCATCGGAAAAAGCCAACTACACTGTTTTGGAGAGATCTTGAGCATCACGCTTCCCTCTCCAAACTGCATTTCCAGCAGCTAGCAAGCATCTTGAAGTGAGAGGTGATAGTGCAGAAAATGTAACTAATCTGTTGCTAGATGATAAACCTTACGATAGTAGCGTCGTCCATGTAAAGGAAACGGGGCTTCTCACTTGGTTTGTTTTACTGCTCCATAAGACAGATCCGAAAGCAGTTCTCGTAGGTGGAGGTGTTTTCCCCTTCCTTGCGACAAAAGTAACTGTGTATTTCTTCTTCTCACCAATACTCCTGAAAAGAAGTCTTGAAGGCCTTACCTTCACTCCTACTGACCGGGGAGCATCAAC
This sequence comes from Beta vulgaris subsp. vulgaris, assembly GCF_026745355.1. Taxonomy (NCBI): domain Eukaryota; kingdom Viridiplantae; phylum Streptophyta; class Magnoliopsida; order Caryophyllales; family Amaranthaceae; genus Beta; species Beta vulgaris. The sequence goes on along the minus strand of NC_079209.1, from coordinate 49,527,373 downwards.
TTGAACTTGGTACAGAGTTCTGGCAGCACCCACGTTGGTGAGTTCACGTGTGTACCTGACAATTCTAGACTTGCCAAATTGGATAGAGAATGACGGGTAGTTTAACTGGCCAGGATCAGACAATTTCCTTGAACAGGTAATATTTGGTCTCTTGGCAATGATTTGACGGTGCAGTGGAGTGTAGTCCAAGGAGCACAGGAAGGCAATGTAGTCATCAACTGAGATGTCATACACTAAGCCTGGAGAGATAGCCTTGTGGGGGTCCACATGACCTGCTCCGTGAACCCAAGGGTTAGAGAGAGATCCATCAGCTGCATCGCGAAGTGGGTTTTGCATGTTGTCGTGGTTGTAAGCCGTGGTCATGAGGGCAGATTTAATGGCACTTGGGCTCCATTCAGGATGCGCTGCTTTAAGCAATGCTGCCAATCCACTAATGTGTGGGCATGACATAGATGTGCCTGCAATCATCATCACATGTAGCGTTGTCAAACAACAACCGAATTTCTCGAATGATTGTATAAAAAGACAGGGATCATGGAGCATCATTTTTCTCTAGCAATATAAGATATTATCCTTAAACAGGGGTATCCGACATCAGAATAACCTTTCTAAAAGTATCAAAGATAATTGGAGAAGATTACAAGAAATGAATTCGGAAATGGAGAAAATGTGAAATGGGACCATGAAAGCATTTAAAAGTAATCCCGGGCCAGCTACTGCAATAATAATATTTCCTTGACACAAAACAGCCAATAATGTGGCTGCTTTAACTTTTTCAAAGTATTAGAAGTAAGACTAATCAATGTGACCTAGCCCTATATATGTGAGCTGCAAAGAGGGAACATATCCTTTGAAGCATGGACGATAATGTTTTCATACCACAATGACCTCGGATAATAGAAGTTAGCATGCCAATGAATAACTTTCTTCAGTCCTAAGCACTTTAGACCGGAGTATGCTCCACAAGGTTTTCCGATAAACCTACTTTCCTGGTGCATTTGTTACCTGATAAGCAAACTCTCTCTAGAAGACGCAGGGCAATGAAAGAAGAGTATAGTGATGGACCAAGAGAGTATATTACAGCTGGGAAAGATCTGAGGTGGAGTCCATGAAAGTGGAAAAAAAGTTGCATGTATACCTTTTCACCTAAAACTAGAAGATTATACTGTTACTGTCTACTTTAACTTTTCTCAAAGTTAGAAGTATGAGTAAGCCTCATCATTTTGTTTTGAACTTTTCAATTTAGTGGGCTATAACAGAAAGGCATCTCCAGAAGAGCAAGGAAGATACATTATTTCCGCATCACAGTGACACAAGATTTGTGAATAGTTGATGGCTGAAAGCACAACAGCAAAATCTCTGCTATCCTAAAACAGGGTAAGGTTTTTTAGCACAACTTACTAAAGCAAGTTTCTTAATTTTGATCTTCTGGACAAACTGGCCTAACTTCTCAAAAGCTATATCTACATCAGAAGCAAACATCTGAACAGGAACGCAACATAGGGCCGTCTCTAGTAATAGAAGTCGGATGCTGCACTTCTAAATTCTAATACAAGATAAATTCAGCAAGAAATACCCGCTCAAAAGTGTCAACCTCACTAAAGCATTGTGATACGAAGCTCATCAAGGCAGAAGGCAATCTAAAGTCTAAACCACTAAACTCCACTAAACTTTCAAAGAGATAATTACAAACGTAGCCATTAAGCAACTTCAATAACACTACTAGTAACTACTCTCAGCAAAATTTTACTAAACTTGGGACCATGCTATGAACCTGTGCCTTGATGAGGAAGAAAGACTAAGAATTTTGCACAAAAACAGAGGAAAACACTATCCTGAAGAACTATTGTAGATCATGCTCCAATACCTGGATTAGAGCTAACCCTACTAATGAGCATGTCCGGCATCATATAACCACTCACAGTTACATATTCTGATGGACCAACTGCATTCCTTTGCAATATTACTATAGTAAGACCAATTGATTCGACACTAGTTTGACGATGAGACAACAGACATCGAATCAGTAGTTTCTATACCTAACATGATGCTATTCCAAACAGACATTAAGGAATAAATGACACAGTACTAGTGTGGTTGACTTCATGAAGACCATAGCAATTTCGACATTCTAGCACATCAATGGAATCACAATTTGATAAAAGATTCTTATGTAATCATGCAACAAGGACATCACCAACATTAAGCTTCTTCTAATCAAATCCACGGCATAATTAAACCTCAAGTTCAGCACTATGACACACCCAAAGTATTAATCACTTAAACTAACATACCATGCACGTCTAAAAACAATCTACATTATATATTATTGCAACATTGTCACTATTAGTAGATACTAAATCTTAAAAACATCTCAATCACCTACATTCAATACACACAACAACCATAATTCCAAAAACAGAAACAAGCTCAAAAATTAGAAATTAGCACAATAAATCAAAAACCAGCATAAAAACAGAAAAATCCAACAAAGCCACAACAATATACCTGACATGATGTTAAACTTAGTCTTCCTGGTATCCTTCTCCAACCCAGTAGGTCCAGCAATCTCAGACCAAGCAGCCAAGATATTCACCCCTGGTCCAATCACATCCGGCTTCATTATCTGTGGCGTAACCAAATTCGGCCCACGAGAGCTAAACGCCGCCACCACCGGAGACGGCCTCACATTCAAAACCGTCCCTCCGAAACTCAACAACGCCCTCGCCTTCCTCCCAGCATTCCTCACATACTCCCTTATCTCCTCCCCAATCTTCATCCCAACAGCAACAGCCGGAATCAAATGACTATCCGCCACCAATTCCTCCCCATTCGCCGCCGTATTTGCCAAAATCATCCCAATTCCACCCGCCTCCTTCACCACCTCACCCTTCTCCACCCTAGGGTTAACCCCACGATCACACACCACCACCTTCCCTTTAACCAAACTCGAATCCAACGAACCCGGCATGCATAAATTACTCGACCCATTTCTCCTCCCACTAACACCAGCATAAACCAAACCCACTGATTTCCTTCCCATTCCTGTCCCACTGTATAGCGAAACTCCAGTGAACTTCTTCCCATTACCTAAAACGGCGAAAGCCGGGAAATCTCGATCAAGGGTACCAGCTCCAACGGTCATAATCCAAGGCGCAGTGTTCGCTAACGAAGCTTTAGTAGGCCCACTGTTCCCAGCAGAGCAAGACACAAAAATACCCTTCTCAATCGCAGAAAACGCACCAATCGCAATTGTATCACGAAAATAAGGCGCAGATCCTCCACCTAAAGAGAGAGAAAGCACATCAACACCATCCGCAATCGCCTTATCAATCCCAGCAAGAATATCCGACCCGAAACAACCCGATTTGTAGCAAACCTTGTAAACCGCCACACGTGCACGAGGCGCCATCCCACGTGCCGTACCACTAGCATAACCAAGCAAACTAGCATTCCCCACGTGTCCACCGGCAGCAGTACTAGCAGTGTGGGTCCCATGTCCATCAGTGTCACGAGGTGAAACGACGTCGTCGGTGGTTGAAATTCCTCCTCCTGAAGCCATCTTATACCCATGAGAGAAGCTTCTAGCACCGATGAGTTTTTTGTTGCAAGAGGAGAGAGAAAATTCGGGTCCCGTTTCACACTCCCCTTTCCACCGTTTGGGTACGGGTGGAATACCCGAGTCCGAGAACGATTCGGATTCAGGCCAGATCCCAGTGTCGAGAACTCCGACGATTACGTCGGAAGTGTCGAGTTTGTCCCCTGAAGCTAGACCTTCTCCGGCAACATCGAGGCCGAGGAATTCTGGGGTGCGAGTAGTGTGGAGAGTGTAGAGTGTATCCTCGTAGATTCCAAAAACAGCGTCGTTTTGTTGGAGAGATTGTACTTCTGAGTTAGTAAGAGTGGCGGCGAAACCAGAGTAGGAATTCTCGTAAGTGTAGAGTAACGAAGGTGAGGAAGAAGAAGAAGAAGAAGAAGATGATAAAGTATCAAAAGAAGAGAGAGAATGGAGGTTAGAGGAATACCATTCATGGTGGGTTTGAAAAATGGACGGTTTTTGATGGTGGTTCATGTGAACGATGTAAGTTTTACGAAGAGAAGAAGAAGAAATGAGGAATTGGAGGAGAGAGAAAGTGAAGAAGAAGGAGTAGATCTTAGATTTGGACGCCATTGTTGTGGAGGAGAGAGATTATTGACAGTCGTTTCTATTGCAGTGATGAAACGACTGAGTGAGGGAGGAAGAGATGGGGGAATGGAAGGAATAGCAGGAAATGTTGTCGGGGTTTATAGTGTTTGAATTTATGAAAAGGGGATTGTTTTTAGGAGATTATTACGTTACTTGCCACTGTTATGTTAGATTGTTGGTTTCAGATGGTAATGTGTTTTTTTTTTCCGTAATGTATGATCAATCATCACTAAAGTGTGGATTTGTTTGTGGACCCAAGGCTTTTTAAGCGCAGTGAATTACTCTTTTTTTAATATCTTTTTTACTGTAAATCAAATCGTATCATGATATTTAGGAGTAACCGCTAAAATGGTGAACTTACTGCCGATATTCGGCTCTGTTGCCGGAAATTGAGATGCCTGAATGTCTCATGTCCAATTTTTTTTATGGATTTTTTTTTTCTAAAAACACTCTTATGTTAAGTAATTTTTAGAATAATTACCTTTATGTTTTTTTTTTTTGAAATGCACCCCTAAACGTTTTATAAAAATTTTGGTTGCACCTCCAAAACCTAACTTCCGTCAAATACAGACGTTTGTGGGTCCCTTTTTTCCATTTTCCCTCCTAAATGTTGCGTGAAATGACATTTGTATCCTTGGGTAATAAAACCCTTCAACTAACCTCTTCATCTCTCTCATTCAATTCCTTCGTTCTCTGAATTCATCTCTCTCACTTGCTTCAGTCAGAAATTTTCAACCTTTGGCTTAGTGTCTTGAATCCTTGCTATTTCACTCTTCAAAAACGTTACTTCAAGTGTCAACAACCTCTTCTCCAGCACCAATTCATTAATGACCACCTTCTGCCACTCCTCCTGGTTCTTGTCAACCCATCCAAAGAATCCACACCCTTCTCTTCCAGTATGAACATTTGAGAATTTGCAGGCATAGAAACTCCTCCCAGGATTGTCATGCGTCCATGACCTCAAAATCTTAGCAGGAATTCGACAATTGCATTTGGTTGCCGTAACCCTAATTGAACAATTAACCCAAATTAATTGTAGCAAATAAACCCTAGAATCGCAAAATTACCCAAAATTTAATGTCTAGAAATGAATGTAACACTTACTTGATTTGAAGGATGTCAGGAATTATCAATTGAGAGTGGAATTGCAATTTTCCGTTCGAAAATTTGGATTACCAGCTTCAATTTGGGGGTGTCGGAAAGTGACCATTGTGAGAGAGGGAATGTCTTGATTTGGGGATGAAGTGGTTGTTATATAATAGATTAGGTGGGCCCCACAAACGTCTGAATTTGACGGAGAAGTTAGGTTTTTGGGGTGCAACCAAAATTTTTATAAACCGTTTGGGGGTGCATTTCAAAAAAAAAAAACATAAGGGGGATTGTTCTAAAAATCACCAAACATAAGGTTGTTTTTACCAAAAAAATCCTTTTTTTAATATCAACAAATTTCATTACTTCTTCCGTTTCAATTTAGTTGTAACGTTTTTTGTGTTAGAAATTTCAAATTACAAACTCTGCTCCTACTTTCTTTCTCTTTTCTCTCTAAGGCTCCGTTTGGTTGGATGTAAAACATTTTCAATGTAAAATGATTTTTCATGTAAAACATTTTACAATGAAAAATTCAAATGCAAAGCTAATTTTCTTTTGTTTGTTTCAATGTAAAAAAAATTATGGAAAAGAGAAAAATGGAAGGGGGAAGGAGAGGATAGATAAGGGGATAGTAAAAGGTTGCTAAGAAAGAGCGAGAAAAATGTGTTTTCCTTTCTTTTTGAAAGGAAATAATTTTCACCTAAAGGTCCCTTGATGGAAATCTTATTTTACACCTCTTATCAAACCAAATAACGAAAAATGAAAGGAAAACTCATTTTCATGGAAAATATTTTACACCCTACCAAACGGAGCCTAAAACTCTAGTCTTCCCTATCCCTTTTTCTTCAGTTAGGGGCTGTCATGGATGTTTTCATCCATGATTCCTTTTTCGCTTTTATTTTCAGTTTTTAGTTCTTTTTCTTGTTTTGTTGAATAAATTAGTATTTTTTTATGCTTTGTTTGGATAGCAAGATTTCATTTCAAATCCCGGATTTGGATGAAATCTATTGTTTGAATGGCATGGAATGAATTTGAAATTATGGAATTTGTCCAAATTCTTATCAAAAGCCTATATTAGTAGAATTTGAAATTCAAGCTATTACCTTGTCATTTGAAATTCTCTCCTCATACATATCCCAACTTCATGAGTATCTGTATACCAACTTCACTCATTCTCTTTCTAATATCTATTTCTCTCTCCTTTAGTTAACCCACACTTTTTTTCTCTCCTCTATTGAACCTCTATTTCTCTCTCCTCTATCAAACCCCCTTTACAAAACAATGATTAGGAATTGAAATACAAACTTTAAATTTCAGATTTCAAATCCATTATTTGAAATGAAATACAAGTTTCCAAACACTAACTTATGAGATTTCTTTAGTCTCGGTTGTGGAGATCTCTTTCTCCTCTATGAGAGTTGTGAGTATGGTTTTTTTGTTTTTATGAGAAATTGTTCTCATTAGTTGAAGTTCGAGACTCAATATGAAGGTATTGGAATTTCGAATGCGGTAAACATGGCTCGATCAAGAATGCTCTTTCCAATCTATGTCAGAATGATAGACTTTCTCATTAATAGTTGTTTGATTCAACAGATACAAGGGGGTTGCGATGTATTGCTCGATATGGTTCATTGTAGTTTCCTTAAAGACGAATTTGATTTAACTTTGTTTGGCTATATCTTGTTTTTCTTTAATATCTATTGTACATAGCGTTTGGCCTTCAATTAATGAAATTTCTCTTTAAAAAAACAAACTTCAATTTAGTTGTGACATTTTATTTTGTGTAATAAATCCTCTCTATCTCTCACCTATCACATGTGACTCTTTTATTTTCTTCATCTATCTCTATCCTCTTCAAAAATTGCCTATAAGTCCATGATTTTAAAAGTGACACAACTAAATTGAAACGGATGAAGTAATTGAAAATCAGATGACATGTATCATATGTTTAAAAGAAACAATATGTAATCAAACTTGTTTTTGATAAAAATACAGTACAATAAAGCAGATCAAAATAGTGCATGCCCGTTGTATTTTTTTGAATCTTGCCGCTATTAACAAAATTAACCATTATACATACAAATAAATATAAAAAAAACTCACAACTTCCATAAAGGAGAAGGAAACCTCCACAACAGAGAAGACAAAAATCCTCGTAGTAAGGCTCGAAAAATTATCATAAAAAAAGATTAATTTATTTTTACAAAACAAAAAAATAAACTAAAAACCGAAAAAAAAGAGGGGCATATCATGAATGATCCCTTATAGTCATAGATGAAGAGGGGAAAATTTTACTTCTCATATTTGATATTTAGCCCAAAAACATTATATACTTTCTCATTCAATGAAAATTTCTTGATAGTAGACCTAATTAGAAAGTTTTCTTACTTCCCTAGTTCCTAGTTCCTAGTTCCTACTATACTCACCAAAACTACCACTGGAACAAACTGATCAACCAATTGGTTAAATAAGGGGTGGTGGGCGACAATTGGATAATCATTTGAATGAGAATCGGAAATTTTGTTACAAATTCGAATGGGAATCGAAATATTCACATAATCACATTCACATGTAGCTTGAATTGTACTTAGCAAATATAGATCCCTTCTTTCCCTATGCAAGGTCAATAGTATTGAATTAGGTGATGGCTTTAGTGATGAATTGATGAAAGAAAAAAAGTTTAATAATACATTAATAAAAAAATAAACGAAATTTCAAGCCACACTTTTATATCCAAATTTCTCTAGTAATGAAATCCTTGTTTTTTATGCAACACTTCTTTTACCCTTTATCAATTCCATAATCTTTAATTTATATTTAATATATATATATATATATATATATATATATATATATATATATATATATATATATCTCTATTACATAAGGGAAGGGGGGAGTAATGGTGTCCTTTTTTGAACTGACTATTTTGCCCCCTTTCCTTTCTAAATTACAAAAGGAATCTCAATACTAAAATGAGGGTCAAACAAAGCCACCGGAAATTAATTTTCAAAAATCATTCAGAAATCACTTATATGAGGAAACTTTACAAATCACTCATAGAATTGAGAAAATCACGTTGTAAAAATCACGCAAACCACTCAAATGATCAGGAAACTTTACAAAAACTAAAAATTAACTTACAAGCTAAAACTAATATACTAGGACGTCAATACATACAAAAACATTCACAAAATTCACTTACAAATCATTGTTCTTAATAACCATTCACAATTACATACTCACAAAAATTGCCTATAAACACAAATTTGAGAAAAACATAAGATTTTGATAGTGATATCACACATTCATCCATCGAGGATTTGCGAATTTTCAAATATGTACATAATTCTTTTAATCTTCAAAGTTATTTCACATTAGTCGACTGTTATGTAGTTGAAAAAATGGATATAATATCAATTAGTTGAAAAGGGCTTTTATATAATTAGACTTAAATTTGATTCATTTTCATATAAAATCAGAAAACAAGATGTGTATGAAATTTTTTTTTTTTTGTGACACTGATGAAAAAGTTACAAATATAGTTCTTTTTTCTAAATTCCAGTATAAAAACTTTTGCAGAATATCCATGTTCAGAAATAAATTTTGAAAAACAAAACAATATCAAACCTTTTTGCAAACAACTTTTGCAAAAATCCATTTTCAGAAAAAATAAATACATTAATTTGCAAAAACCATTTCATGCGAAATTAGATTGTGCATGTAAAATTTGAAATTTCATTTCACCTATAATTGAAACTCAAATTGTTCAAATTTAAAAAAGGAGAAAAATTAAAAATGACAATTTCATACGAAATCGAATTGTGTATGAAAAACTTAAAATTCCTTTCAAATATAATTAAAACTCAAAGTGTGAACATCTAGAAAAGGAGAAAAAAATAAAATGATGAAAATTCTTAAATATCAATTTGTGAAATCAAAATTTAGAAGTTAGACAAGAAAAAAAAAACTGAAATTGTATTATACTTTTCAGTTACAATTTTGGGATCATAGAGAAATTACTGAAATCCATATAAAAAACTATTATATATTACAAAAATGAATAAAACCAAAAAAAAAGAACATGACGATATTTAGTAAAGAACATCATACTGATTATAAAAGAAACATGCGCATATAAGACTTGAGAAACAAAAAACTATTCAAAATTACAAAAATGAATGACAACATAAAAAGAACATGGAAGAATCTTATTCACAAAATGGAGGTGAACTTAAATACTAACTTGCATTTTCAGTTTGTTTACTACTTAGTATTAGGCCTAAAAATATCATCGCACGCATCGCGTGCACAAAAGGCTAGTATATATATATGAGAACGTATTGTGTCGGACTCGTCCGACCATAATCTTTGATCGGACGACTTTCAGGTGGTTCCAATTTTTTTTCAGTTAGTCTTAATTTTTTTCAGGTAGTCTTAATTTTTTTTCAGGTAGTCTTCATTTTTTTTCAGGTAGTCTTCATTTTGTTTTCAGTTAGTCTTCTTTTTTTTCAGTTGATTTTTGTACTTCAGTTATACTTACTTTGTTTTCAGTTGGTTTTTATTCTTTTTCAGGTAGTCTTCATTTTTTTTCAGGTAGTCTTCATTTTTTTTCATGTAGTCTTCATTTTAGTCTTCTCTTTTTTTTTCAGTTGGTTTTGTACTTCAGTTAGACTTACTTTGGGTTTCAGTTGATCTTTATTCTTTTTCAGGTAGTCTTCATTTTTTTTCAGGTAGTTTTCATTCTTTTTCAGGTAGTCTTCATTTTTTTCAGGTAGTCCAACTGAAAAATAACAAAGTCCAACTGAAACAAAACAAAGTCCAACTGAAAGAAACACAAAGTCCAACTGAAAGAAAACAAAGTCCAACTGAAAGAAAACAAAGTCCAACTGAAACAAAACAAAGTCCAACTGAAAAACAAAACACTAACCTCTGCTTTCTCTCACTTTCTCCTTCTTCTTCATTCCTCTTAGCTGATTTAAGACTTGAAGCGTCAATAAAAGTTGAGCATATGAAAGTAGAGATAAAAGATGTATCTGATCATCTTGGTTTGAAGAATAATCCCAAGGTGAAGTCCACTGATAAAAAATCAGAAGTTTCTATATTACAAAATGAGATTGGTCTTGGTCACGTGTTGGAGTTTAAAGATCAATTCGACATTTCGAGTTGGGTTCTTTCACACTCGTGAAATTCATAATAATAAGCACAACGATGGACCAATGTTCATATCAATTGATCAAAATAAATTCCACAAATACAGAGAAAAAAAACCTTGTAGAAGTTGAAGAAGGAGAAAAAAAGAAGAAGAAAGAAACGACAAATTTGGATTATAAAAGGAGATTATGAAATTATTGCAGCTCAAGAATCGAAACTGGGTGGATTATATGAAAATCCAGAGAAGAAGAAGAAAGAGGAGAGAGAATGTGACCTAAAAAGTGAAGCAGAGAGAAGATGTATTGGGCTCAGCCCGTCTGACAATAAACAATACGTCAGACAGTCTGACCCAATACTTTCAATATATATATATATATATATATATATATATATATATATATATATAATATATATTAATATATATATATATATATATATATATATATATATATATATATATGTATATATACACACACACACACGTTTTCGATTCCTTTGAATAATTTTACTCAAGGAAGAAATAAAAATAACATAAAAATTGATACAGCGTTAACTACATTTTGCAAGTTCAATCCAAATTGAGAGAGAGGGATAGTTTAGTGGTTATAGCTTCCTTTTCGATTTCAAAAAGTCTTGAAATTTTTCTTACCCTACTTAAGTTGGAACAACTTATAAAGGTTTCTCTTATCTTACTAAAAAAAAAGTTTCACGCCAAATTTTGTGGGATTTTTTAACAAGAATAATACAAATTTTTGTCCGTTCTTTTGCAATAATACAAACTTTTGATTATTTTTTAATAATACAAACTTTTGATCAAAATTCCTCCAGTAGGACAATACCGATTGTTAACTTGTTGTAGGAGGTAACAAGGTGAGGTGGTCTGGGTGGATGGGGGTTTGGGGGAGGAGGGAGAAAGAAGAAAGATCATTTTGTAATTTTTTTGACATGTTTTACAAGTTACAAGTCAACTTGAACTAGTGGAAGAATTTTGATGAAAAGTTTTATTATTAAAAACTAGGAAAAATTGGCAAAAATAAGCCAACATTTGGTTGGTCTTCCGGAAATAAGCCAAACTTTTGGAAATCCTGATATAAGCCAACCTTTGCATCATATTAGCCAATTTTAGGTCAAATATTTCATTTACCTGCTACAACAGGTTGTAATAGGTTAATCATCTTATTATTAATTTTAATTATAATTAAACTTAATTATAATTAAACTTAATTATAATTACAATTTAAACTTAATTTTAATTTTAATTATACTTAAAGAAACAAAAATTATCCACCCTAACACCAGCATCGTACCAAAACTGCCACCCCTCCTCCAACTCACCACCACCCCAACAACCACCACTACCAACACCCCAACCGAACTCACCACCACCCCATCATGCTCCACTACCACCACCATCATCCTAACTCACAACCCCAACCCCAAACCCCAATCCAACCACCCACGCTGAACCCGCCACACCACTGCAACCAACTCAACCGCCCAAGCCGAACCCACCACTACCACTACCATCATCCTAAACCCACAACCCCAACCCAAAACCCCAATTCAACCACCCATATTGAACCCGCCACACCACTGCAACCAACTCAACTGCCCAAGCTGAATCCACCACCACCCCAACTCAACCGCCTAAGCCGAACCCACCACCACCCCACCGAACCCACTACTGTCACCCCAACCAAACTCACAACCCGAACCTCATCACCACCCAAACCGAACCCACAATTCCAACCCCAACCCCACCACCCCAACTCAACCACCTAATTCGAACCCACCACCACCCCACCAAATCCACTACCCTAACCCCAACCAAACCAACAATCCGAAAGTCTTCACCACTAACGGAACCCACAATTCCAAATCCAACTCTATCACCAGAGTCGAGCCCCACCACCCCAGCAACCACCCCAACTCAACCACCCAAGTCGAACCCACAGCGGCACCGCCACCCCATCGAACACACAGCCTAATCCCTTCACTACTCCAACCGAACCACAATTTCAACTTGAACCCCACCACCCCACTGAAATCGACGACTTGATCCCCACCGAAACTCAAGACCCTAACCACACCCTCCCAACACCGCAACCCCCAACCCCACCCGAATTCGAGACTCACAACCCCACCTCAATCAAAAACCAAAAGCCACGACCCACAACCCCAACCTAAAAGGAGGAACACAAACAGAGAAGAAAGAAGAGATGCATGTGGCGGCGACGGTGGTGACAATGAAGGTGTCGGCTGCATCTTTGTTGAAGAGTTGAGAGAGATCAGAGATCAGAGAGAGATGGGAGAATGAAGAAAGAGAGGAGAGAGAAAGAATGAAAAAAAGCAGAAAAAATTTTAACCGGTTAAACAAAGTTGCAAGTCATATGACCTAAAATTGGCTAATATGATGCAAAGGTTGGTTTATATTTGGATTTTCAAAAGTTTGGCTTATTTCCACGAGACCAGTCAAAGGTTAGCTTATTTTTGGCAATTTATAATCAAAAGTTTGTATTATTGTGAGAAAACGGATAAAAGTTTGTATTATTGTAGTGAAAAAATCTAATTTTGTGGCATTGTGGTCGAAACTCTAAATTACCCATTATTGTATAAACACTTATAATTATCAAATTGTACCACATTTTTTATACATGATAATTGTACCACATTTTTAATACCAAATTAGGTTAAACCCCATGAGGAACAGAGGCAGGCAAAATTTAGGAGTTGAGTATGATAACATAAACAGTTTTACAGTCAAACAGATGGGGGACGAAAAATGATTTTGTCGACTTAATTAACGCATGAAGTAAATACGAGAACTCCCATCACTATCATTGTGTAACGGCTAGATTTTTGCTAATGTCATTCTTATCCTGTCATACCGTCTTTAAGAAAACCGGTCACCGCCATGCGTCTTCATTTCTCCTTTTGACTAAAGAAATCCAATCGTGGCGTTATGGGCGGAATAAATGGACACGGCAACCGCAATTAATTCTTTATACTACGCTATCGGATATTGAGCTGCATATTTCTTTTGACTAAGGAGTGTTTGACACAAGCTTTTTAAGTAATTTTTAATGTTTTGATTTAATTAAAATATTAATTAAAAAAAGTAGTATTACCTCTATTTTTTTTTATCATTCTCATCTTAAATCTTGACATTATTTATAGTTAGAGAGACTCTTCTCATTTTTTTTCAATTTATAAGAAAAAAATATAATCATGTGGGGTTTTGTTTGATTCGTCCCAATTAATACATTATTAATATTCAATCGTTATAATTTTTACTAATATATAATGAAAGATATTTAAGTTCAAAAATGCACATTGGGAGATCTGCACAGAAAAGTGAGAAATATATATATATAAAAAAACAGAGGGAGTATTTGATAAGATAGTAGTGTAAATAGTTTTTTTTTTGTGATACAAGTAGTGTTTTGCAACTCCAATAGTAAGCAACAACACCTTGTAGCTTTACTTGCCAAATTAGCTTTTTAAGCTATTACATTTTCAAGGTACAATTTAGGTAGAGGTTGTTTACTTTATTTCAACCAAGCAATGTAGCTTGTTTGGGTAGGTTCCTTCCAGTTACAACTAATTTTTTTACTCCAATGGTAAACTACTTGCTTGAAATTTTAGTTAATTTGCAAGCAGGTCACTCCACTAGTAAGGTACCTGCTTGAAATATATTACTAACAACATTTGAGCATTATACAATGTTCCTAGGAGAGGTGAAAGGCAAACCGAAAAAACAAAATTCTAAATGGTGATCTTAATTTTAGAAAAAAATAAAAATCAATTTATTGATTTAAAGTCATACAATGTTAAGATCTAGAATAAAAAAAAACTCGTCACCTGATCTCATTAAACGGTAGAGAATATATATATATATATATATATATATATATATATATATATATTATATTATATTATATATATATATATATATATATATATATAGGAATAGGATCTTGTGAAAACACCCATTAAAATGAAAACTGAAAACAGAAGATCCGGAGCGTTGATTTTGATCGTACGGTTTATATCTCAATTCCCTCTCTCCCACTCTAACACTCCCTCTCACTCATCAAACTTCACCCCACTCTCTCTCCTCTAAAGATCAACCCAGATTTTGATCGTGCCGCTTAACCCTTCCATTTTTTTTTCTCTCTCCTCCATCAATGGCAGAAAAGATTTGCATCTCTACTTCTCTCTTTACTCCTCTGCGAGCTTAGATCAATTCCTAAAATGGCGAAAAATAGTAGATGAAATTGGTGATGTTTCGTTCGGATTTTTATCATCTTCTCTTTCTTTTGTGGAACTTTTTCAGAGTTTTGTCATCAATTCATCATCAAATTCATCATTTCCTCTAATTTTAGGGTTCTTCTTCTTGATTTTTTTCCTATATTATGATATCTGTGTATTCTTTCTCGATTTTTCTTTTTTAACTTTTCATATTTCATTGTTTTGAACTATCTCTGTTTTGATTATTGATTGAGGTTGAATAATTTTAAATTTCTCTGTTTTCTGGTTTGAGAGTTATGTGATTTGATGAGTAATTGTTAATTTTATGATAATTTTGAGCTCATTTTGTTCATCATTTTCAGATCTTCAACTGAATTTTTGAATCTAGTAATTTTCGATCGAAATTGCGAAGAGATCTTCATTTTAGTTGCCAAAGTGAAATTTCATTAACATATATTTAGCTCAGTTCAATGGATTCAATCATCCGGATAAATTAATCGGTAAAAATGCTAATGAAATTTCATTTTATTTTTATTATTATTCTTTTGAGCTCTAGTAGCTGAATTTTATTAGTTAAAATTGAGTAATGAGTTATTAATGCAGATTCGACTGACATTGACGACATTGGAAGAGTTGACAGTAAGTTGAAAAGATCAAAAGAAGCAACGCATTTGCGATACGAAGTTTACGGAATTTGCAGGAAGAAATTCAAGAAGAAAACACTCATAAATCTCGCTCTCACCGGAAACTCGGCGATTTTTAGTCTCACATGTTTTCAAGGAGCTCACCGTCAAAATCTGGCACGTATACACAGTCCTGGTAGAAATTTTCGCCATTTTAAATTTATTTTTCCGATTATTTTGTTCTTTTATTTGCTGTCAAGAAGAAGAAAAAATATATTTGATGCCTAATGTAATTTGATACTGGATATAATAGGCAGTATTGTTATTAGTTGCCAAAGTATTGTGATTAGTTGCTGTTTTAAAGCTATTTGTTACCCCCTCTCACTAACATATATTTCAAGGTAAAAAGTTACCTTAAAAGTGGTAATAGTTACTCTTATAATAAATAAAGTTACCGTTGATATATATAGAACTATCCTTAATATAATAAAGTTACCCCAAAACTGACAAAAGTTACCCTAAAAGTGTTAAAAGTTACCCTAAAGGGGTTAAAAGTTACTTTGTTTTCAGTTTTCAGCCTAAGAGTGGTTTTCAGCGGATCCTTCCCCTATTATATATATATATATATATATATATATATATATATATATATATATATACAGCCTAATATTAGGAAACCATACTGAACTAGAATTCCTAACAACGTTGCAGATAGGTATACATACTGAACTAACTGAACTAAACTCCTTATTAACGTAATATTCCAATACTCCCCCTCAAGTTGGAGCATGAATATCACAAATGCCTAATTTGCGGAGTAGAAAACCAAACTGACGTCTGCCTAAGGCTTTTGTCAAAATATATGCTAAATGTTGACCCGTAGGAACATAGGAAGTAGAAAAATTGCTAGAAGTTAATTCATCACGAATAAAATGAAATTTTATCTCAATATGCTTCGTACGATCATGAAAAATTGGATTATTTGAAATATGAATAGTAGATTAACCATCTGAATACAAACACATAGGCTTATGATGCAAAAAGTTTTCTTTGGTTGTATGTTTTGCAATGATTATAATAAAATTTAAGTACAATCTCTATCACATGTGGGTTTTTAACTAACGAAAATATTTTTTCAGAGATGACCAATTTTATGTGGTCATTTCTAGAGTCATGCATAATTTTTTTTAAGTAAGTGAAAGAATATATAAGACCAAAAAACATATACAACCTAAACTCTACCTAGGGTAAGTAAACCAGCTAACTTGGGCTCCTCATACACTAGGCAAGCAAACACACGTACAAAACTATACAGAATGATCAACTTTTATCTTCTCAAACCAATTTTTATCATGAACATACATCTTTCTAGGCAACACAAGCCCAATTCTTAATAGCAACATGCTTCGTCATTTTTTCATTATAGCTTCAGGTCTCCATAGGGTCATATTCCATATCACTTCATTTCTTACCCACCATATTGAGTAGGCCAGAGCACAGTATGCAACTGCTATCACTCTAGTCTGGAACCGTGATCTTTTGCTTTTTGACAGAACAATAAGTATTATGTTAAACCAAGCATGCATAAAAATTTAGAGAAGGCTTAAATACTACTTTGTGAGAAAGAACATGAGATGCCCAATACTAAGATTAATATAGTATTTAAAGAACTCTTCCAAAACCTTTGAGTGTCATGCATGCTAAACAAATTCATAATTTAAATAACGGAGTGTTTTTTGTCTACTATGTAATAGTGTAATGCTAATGATTTGTTTTTGTTTAATATATGTGTAGGATTATTCTATATTTCTACAAGTTATTTAAAGTTTCTTAAATATATATTTTAGAGGTTAAATTAGTATATAAGCTCTTTTATGATTTATTAGTAGACTTAGAAAATTGTTTATATATATGCTTTTAATATAGTTTGTATTCTTGTTAAATGAAAATAATGTGCATTATGCACGGGTCCAAAACTAACTAATTTATAAATCAGATTATTTATTAGCTTTAGGATAAATCTTTTTTGAACTTATAAGTTGTTCATTTGTTCAAACTCTGATTCGATAACATGTAGTGTCTTGACTCATTTTAAATTTAATAATTCCACCTTTAATTTTAAGTTTTTGGATAGTTTCTTTTGTTCAACCCACTTTAAATGTATTTTTTTTATTTTGAAAACTTACCTTTCACTTTATGCCACGTGTAACATTCTTTATCCACCTCCTAACCTACGTACAACGCCACATGCAACACTATCTTCTACTAACGTTATTCATGGAGCACTTCATTTCCTATCCATCTTTCATAATTATATTCTTGTGAGAAATTTGTTGTATTAAATGTGTCATGTATGCGCATATTAAAAGAATCGAAATTTGATTTGGTTAACGTTACATTTACATCGATGGCAATTAGCAATTCCATAACTCTTAAAAAGTACTTGCTGTACGCTGTACGCAGTACGCGTACGATAATTTGTCGCAAACGCTACACAATAAGCGTGGAGAAGTAGAGCATTAGACTGTACGTAGGAGTGGTCCGAGTGGATTTACAACTAAGCATTCACAGTTTCACACTTAAGTGCTGCCAAATCCTGTGACTCAAATTCAATTCATTTCTTGAGTGTCATATAGAGATACTATCATACTAGCATGCATGCACATGAATTGCACCGACTGAATTGGGATTCCAGCTATTATATTCGCGGAATTAATATAGCGTCAGCATTCATGTTGAAGTGCCGTACATGAATGCCTGGATCGGAAGAATTAATGGCCAATTGACCAATTGTAAACACCACTTACTTTTTTTTTTTTTTTTTTTTTTGAGGGGAAATAGCTCAGTGCATATATTAATCATGAGACAAAGCGTCCATAAGCACATAGGGGGCTACTTCCGTTGGACAATGACGTTCCCAACGTTGTTCAACACCAAAAGGAATCAGTCGAGCTAGGTGGTGGGCAACAGTATTCCCATCCCGTAGCACATGCAACCATCTAAGCGACACAAAGTCTTTACTAAAAAATAAAACATCTTCTAGCACACCATCTAGATCGGAAAAGAAAACAGCACTTCTAGACAACCTATTAAAAATGGTAACACAGTCGGTTTCAAAAACAATATTCTGGCAACCATAGAATCGAGCCAACTTAACCGCAAAGCACATGGCTTTCCCTTCTGCAACTTCAATAGGCCAGCGAGCTTGAACACGTCTAGTGGCAGCGAAAATCACCTCGCCTTTATCATTACGAGCCACAACCCCCATCCCTACCCAACCGTCTTCACCTACCGAAGCATCTGCATTGATCTTCACCACCCCCGCAGGTGGAGGTTCCCAGAATTTGGCCGGTCGGGGCCCAGCAGCAGTTCTCGGCCCCCCATACACCTTCTTCGAATATTGCCCATATTCCTTCACTGATTTCCGCGAAAGTTCCACTATATGTTCATTGGTTTTAGAACTCTCCTCAAAAACCATCTTATTTCTCCTGTACCAAATATTGTAAGCAAGGTAGCAGATACTTACCAGGGTGTCATCCTCAATATCTTGCCATTCATCCCAAAATTGCATCCAACCGTCATCACTCCTCGTTGGCAGTCGAGGCTGTAACCCCGCCAACTCCCAGGCTTGCTGCACATGTGTGCAGTGGAGTAGGGCGTGATTTATGGTCTCCGGCTCCTCCCCACACAAAGGACAAGCATCATCAGTGATAATATGTCGATACCGCAGCAGGTGACGAACCGGTAGTGAGGCTGAACATACTCGCCAAAGGAAGTGACGTACCTTTGGTGAGACTTGTAAGCTCCAGATCTTAACCCACGCGCGATGAAACAAGTCTAGATTACCCGACTTTCCTACCATATATGCTGTTTTAACAGAGTAACAGCCATCCTTGGTAAATGCCCAAGCCACCCTATCTTCCGGTAGGCGCTCACTAAGTGGGATGGCGAGGATGGCTCGCGCATCACGCTCATTGAAATGAGCGTTAATAGTGGCAACGTCCCAACACATCTCTCCATAATCGATTAAATCGCAAACATAATTCACCTCATTCGAATGCATACTAGAGATAAATCTGCTATCTTCGTTCAACACCCAAGGATCTTCGAAAATTTTTATGCTTGAACCATCACCTACTCTCCACAATATACCTTCCTTCACCAGCGACTTTGAGCCCCATATACTCCTCCAAGCATAGCTTCCCATATGTCCCAAAGAAGAAAATTGGTATTAAAAACACACACTCTAAATGGAAGTATACTACAAGAAAATTGGTTTTGGGCGACAAAATTGAAACTTAAAGGCGACAAAACAAAATGTTGTGGCCCATAGTTGAAAACAAGGGCGACGAGCTGAATTTGTAGCCCTTAGTGTAAATTATGGGCGACTAAATTCGTTATTGTTGCCCAAATTTATATTTGGGCAACGAGATAAGTTTTGGGTTGCCCATTACCAAAATTAGGCGATGGAAATTTATATTTCGTTGCCCTTGTTTAGTAAATTGGCCAATTCAAATTATATTTCGTTGCACAAACCCGAAAGAAAATCACGTAGGTTGTAGATTGAACTGTTGTTTTTTTTAGGGGAGATTGAACTTAGTTATCTACACTAATATATTAAAAAGCCTTCCTAAAAACGTATATGTGCTATGTATTATCATCACTCATTCAATAACATTTTATCTAATAAATCTTTCTCATATAGTAAAAAAAAAAACAACATGAAGATTTGAACCCACAATCTCAAGTATGAAAGCAAGACATCCAACCATCACTCCACCATACTATTATTGCTTTTTTAATCAAAATTAATGATGATTTATGAATGAAAAACTTTTGAAATTTGTATAATGTATGAGATGACTTTTGTAAATGAGTATGAGATGACTTTTGTAAATGAGTATGCGCTTACTTATTTAACTACTACTATTAAATTGCAATACGAAGAAATCTGGGGCATCGTCCGGGCCTAAATATATACTAGATTCAGTGTTATTTATGAGTAAAATAATAATTTCCAGTTCAGTTTAGTTTAGTTTCTCTCTTCAGTTCACTTTTACCCAGATCAGTTTAGTTCAAATTCTCCCAATCCAAAAGAACGGGACCTAACATGTAATGAACTCGTATTGGAGCAATTTCACAGGTTAATTACTGATAGGCTGTCGTACACCTGTCAAAAATAATTCATAGCAAACCTTCTAACAATGTAGTAGGGTAATTAGGGTCGAATCTACAGAGAGATGGTCGCTTTAATCTAGTCTCTAAGGTATAGAGAAACTAAACAAGATTAGAAATATTTGAATTAAAGTTCTAAACTAATCAAACTAAAAAGGATCTAGGGTAATGGTTCACCATGTTTATAACTATAATCTATCAAAATATTATCAATAGTTCAATTAATCAGATGTCTAGAGCA
This sequence comes from Beta vulgaris subsp. vulgaris, assembly GCF_026745355.1. NCBI lineage: Eukaryota > Viridiplantae > Streptophyta > Magnoliopsida > Caryophyllales > Amaranthaceae > Beta > Beta vulgaris. The sequence continues at coordinate 49,506,654 of NC_079209.1, read as the reverse complement.
CAGGTTAATCCTACGGTCGGGCCTTAACGCTGTCAAATCAACATATGCTAGTACGGTCGGGCCTTAACGCTGTCAAATCAACATATGCTAGTACGGTCGCTCAACATAATAAGATTTGCTAATTGTAGGTAAGCCTCTAAAGATTACTATCTCTCGATCTATGACTCGATATTGACAATATTTAATCAGACAATTGATCAAATTGCAAGATTAACAATTAATACACTAATCAATTAGAGAAATCAATAACTAATCAAACCATGAATAGATATCAATGATCAAATCATAGCATATAAACATGGATTCCCAAACCCTAGAAAATAAAAACTATTCTATCATGAGATAAAAGATGAAATCTAAATCTACACAGAAAAACATAATCAAATAAATCAAGGAAAGAAATTAATGAAACTCATGAATTAATGAAGAAGAATAAAAACTAGGGTTTACAACAAAAACTAGAGAGAAAAAGAGGAGAAAAACAAAAAACCAGAACTAACAAAATAACGTGTGAGAGGGAGGAGGAGAGAGAAAGAATGAAAACTAATCTAAATAATATTCAATAACTTAATATGCCTAGGAAAGTAATTTACAAGATAAGGAAAGTCTTAAATAAATCATTAATAGGCGGATTAGTGATCTGCGTGTACGCGTGCCAGATTCCACCAGAAACAGTGCAATCTTCCGAAAGACATAACTCTTTGACTAGAAGTCTTCTCGAGATGTGTGATCCTAAAAAAAACCCTAAAATTCTCTCATTTTTTTCGATCAATCTCTCTCTCATTTTCTCTCTGAACTTCCAACTTCTCACTGTCTATCATATTTACCTCAGATCTGAAGAAAATAATTTTTTTCAGATTTTTCTTATTTACGGGTTGTGTTAGAAATTGCTAAAGTTGAGGTTTATGGTGATTGGTGAAGATATGAGGAAAAAGGCAAGGTTTTGAAGAAAAAAGGCGTTGATATGAAGAAATAAGGTAATAAATTGAAGATCTTGGGGGGAAAAAAGGAAAAAACCCTAAATTTAATATTTAAAGACGCAACTAGGTAAGTGTTCTACACTTCTACTTTTATTTTTTTAGAATTAGGTAGATCTGTTTTCATGTGATTGTGGGATAATGTGCTCATCTAGATTTGCAGATCTGCTAGAATATCATTTTTTTTTGGTTTTTTTTGGCATATGTGATTGTGATATCTGGAATTTTTTAGGGTTTCTGATTATAATATATGCTAATAAGTTTATTTTTCGATTTGAAGACTGAAATTATGTAATTATCTTTATTTTACGATTTGAAGACTCAAATTAAATTAATTATGTGTTGATTGTGTTCGTTTTATTATCTTGTGACTTGTATATAATTATCATGTATAATATATTAATATAATATTATAATGTATTATATTAGTTTTTGACTTTTTGTCATGTATCTTAAATTCTTAATTATTTAGGTTCATAGTTCATTTTGTTGTTTGTTTATATGTTTGTGATTTGTGTTTAAGTATCTAGGTTTGCTGTTTTGTTAGGGCTTTGTGGCTGAGTTCGTGTTAGGGTTTGTTTTGTTTATGGGCTTGTATTTAGGGTTTATTTTTCTAGGTTCGTGTTTCATGAGTTTGTTTTAATTTTTGGGTTTTGTTTTCTGGGTTTAATTTGTTTTTTGGGTTTTATTTTCTGGGTTTGTTTCCAGGATTTGTGTTTTGGGTTTGTGTTTTGGGTTTGTTTTTTGGGTTTGTGTTCAGGATTTGTGTTTAGGGTTTGTGTTTCTGGATTCGTGTTTTAGGTTTGTGTTTCTAGGTTCGTGTTTTGGGTTTTGTTACTGTTTAGGGTTAGTGTTTGGGTTTCACTCCTAAACCCTAACCCTAAATCCTAACCTTAACCCTTAACACTAAACCCTAAACATTGACCCTAACCCTAAACCTAAATCCTAATCCTAACACTAACCTTAAACCTAAACCCTAACCTTAACCCTAAATCTGACCTTAATCCTTACCCTTAGCTTACCCTAACTCTAACCCTAGATGCCTAGACTCTTCCTTAGCTTATTTAAACTGTAAATGTGTGTAATTTATTTTTCAGTTGTTCAATTGACACTGGACTCCATTATTGGGTCCAATTCCTTTTTTGTTGATGAGGAAACCATTTCTCCCCAAACCCATGACTCCGTCCTATTTGGGAGGCGTACGGCCAAGGTTTGGCAGCACTTTACCTTGTTTAAACGGAAGATGGTAAGATATTTTCTACATGTAAGCATTGTAATGCTAAGACCTACCGTGCCGAGGGAACACAACGTACTAATAACCAAAATAAACATTTAGAGAAGTGTGAAGCTTACTTAAAAGTAAAAGCTGGTCAACCTGGGGGGCATTATGATCAAAAAAACTTTCTGTCGTATGTTTGCTGAAGCTATTATGTGTCATGGATATCCACTGTTGATGGTTGAACATTCTAAGCATAGGGAATTGCTTTTCTATGTGAATCAAATGTGAAGCATATTTCTAGGTATTACTATGCTTAAGCATTGCACTAATCAGTTTGCCGCTCTTAAAGCTCAATTAAAGACAACTATAGGTAATTTAGAAGGAAAAGTGTGTTGTACTTGTGATTTTTGGTCTTCACTTAATGATGATAGTTTTACCGTTTTGACTGCTCATTATGTTGATAACTCTTGGGTGTTGCGTTCTACAATTCTTGTTTTTAGACATTTTCCTGGGTCGTAAGGAGTTGGGTAAGTTTACTCTTGATTTGTTTGATGAGTGAAATATTAGAGATAAAGTGTTTTCTTTGACTTGTGATAATGCTACTACCAATAATGTTATGATTCAACAGATGGTTAGGGACTTGAATAGAACTAATTTGTTGCCTTGTTTTGGTAAGTTTTTTCATATTAGATGTTCTGCCCATATATTGAATCTGATTGTCCAAGCTGGTTTTAAGTTTATGGTTAAAACTGTTTTGAAGTTGCAACAAGTTATTTCATATGTTTCTTATTCAAACACTAGGAAAGAGAGGTTTGATGATTGTATTAAGTATGTGAATACTGGTTTTTCTGGTTCATTGATTGGTGATGTTCGTACTTATTGGAATACTACTTTTCTTATGCTCCTTAGGTGTTTGGAAGCTAGGGAGGCTGTAGATAGGTATTGTTTACTTGAGCATAGTTTAGATGTTTCTCTAACTGATTCTAAATGGGAAACTGTCCAAAATGCTTGAGATTTTCTTGAACCTTTTTATGATATCACTTGTCTTTTTTCTGGTTTTGATTACCCCACTGTCAACCTATATGTTGAGAACATTGTTTTGATTGAAAGTCTTTTGTTTTATGCTAAAGAAAACCCAATCGATTCTATTCGTCTTATGGCTGCTCCTATGTATGCAAAATTTAACAAGTATTGGGATAATTATTCTCTGATTCTTACTATTGCTATCATGCTTGATCCCCATTATTAAAAAAAACTTTGTTCATAAGTTGTATGCTACTGTTTATTTGGCCCAAGATCTTAATCGTTAGGTTAAAGAGGTTGTTGATGCCTAGAACGAGTTGTATATGCAATATGTTAGTGTTTATTCTCACTTACAACTCCAACCATCTTTCACTACATCTTCTACGGCTACCGGTTTTGATTCCTCCAATCCATGTTTTGCAAGGTCGCTTGCCCGTCCGTTTAAGAAAGGCTAGCCTTGGAAAGGTTGGCTACTATGTGTAACATTTGATTGATTTGATGCTTTATAGTTAGTGATTGTTATGTGTTAATAGTTTAGTGATACTATTTTATTTGCTGTTTTTTAGAGTTTTGGTGCCAATGTTGCTGCTACTAGGGGTATTGAAAATGATATGGAATCATATTTCAATACCCCTCATGCTCCTATTGACCAAGATCACCAATTTGATGTTTTGGCCTATTGGAAAACTCATGTGAGCATTTATCCTATTTTGTCTCGGATGGCTAGAAATAGGTTACGTTGTTTATCCCCATCATATGTGGCTTTCGAGTCTTCATTTAGTATGGGGGGGGCAGAATTTTAACAAAGTATCGCACGTGTTTGCTGACCAAAAATGTTGAGGCTCTTGTGACTTGCCAAAATTGAATATTTGGTTATTCTAAGATTAGGTTGTTGTTGTTGTTTGATGGATTTTGTTCTGGCCTATTGAAAATGGTTAAGGGATGTGTTATGGGTTTGTGTTGTGTTTTGGGTTTGTGTTTGTTTCTGGGTTTGTGGTGTTTTTAGGTTTATGTTTGTTTGTGGGTTTGTGGTGTTGTGTTGTTTTTAGGTTTATGTTTGTTTGTGGGTTGGTTGTATTTAGGGTTTTTTTTTGTGTTTGGGGTTTGTTTGTTTAATAGGTTGAGTTTGTTGTGTTCTGGGTTGGGTTTGACTTGTTGTGAATTTGTTTAGGGTTTACTGTTTAGGATCAATCATCAAAAATAAGGGTTTAACCCTAAACCCTAACCTTAGGTCCAAACCCAAACCCTAACCTAAACCCTAAAATTATAAACCCTAAACAGAACTGTTGGGTTTGGTTTAGTTCTATGTCCTTTGGCTTGATAAATGATTAGTGTCCCTTGCGCAAAGATCATTGGGAATTGACTTGTTTGCGACTACTTTTGGCTACATTCTACTTCACAAGCATGTTTTGCCCTTAGTGTCACGATGCACCTCTACATTTCTTTTGTCGGCTTGATTGAATATGATACGTACTTGATTGGTAAGGTTGGCTTTGGTATTGTTGATGCTTGTGTCACTTTTGCTGGCTTTCTTGTGTTGTTAAGTTGTGTTGTCATTTGGAGTCGAGTGCTCGATGAGGAGGTGAAGTTTTTACCTGAGAGTCGTAGTTGTTCTTTCTATTGTCTTCCATCTTTATCCCCGACTAAATTGATTTAATTATGTTTTGTAATGATGAAATTTGGTCGGGAGTGAAGGCTGGAAGAAAAGGGTGGGATGACTAATTGTGGTTGTTTGGTTTGGTTTATAAAATGTCCCTTGTGCAAAAGATGATTGGTTGTTTGCGACTAGAGATGGTAATATCCAGTGGATAACCCGACCATCCGCTCCACCCGGTTTATTAAGTGGGTGAAAACCCGATTTAAACGGATGATAGCCGGGTGACGGATAATCGGATGATGGATGCGGGTCGGGTTCGGGTGATATTTTTTCATCCATCACCCGACCCATCATCCGTTTACCACCCGATCCGTCACCCGTTTATAGTAAAAAATATATAATTTTTTTAATTTTGGGCTTTTTCATTTTTACAGCTTTATTAATCTATAGCCCAAAAGTTACAAAATGATAATATAAGTATATAAATGTTAATAATGTGGATTAGGGTTAGTTTGGAGATGATTTTACATAGTAAGTAGAATTATATAAATGGATTAGTGGTTCTTGTTAGTAATTTTTCTTTCTTCTCCTAATATTATTTGATTTCACCCGTTAATCACCCGATCCATCCGTTTAACCCGGTTACAATTGGATGGATGGATTCTGGTGGAGATGGATGCGGGTTATGGATGGATCGGGCGGAGTGGGTGGATGCGGGTGATGGATGCGGGTGACACTCCACCCGCCCCGAACCCTATCCATTTACATCTCTATTTGCGACTGTTTTTGGCTACATTTAGCTTTACACACATGTTTAACCCTAAGTGTCACGATGTGGAGCTACCTTTCTTTTGTCTTTTTTGGAGTATTGGACATGATATACAGTTGATTGGTAAAATTGATTTTGATATTGTTTAAAAGACAAAGAATTTTGGATGCTCATGTCACTTTTGCTGGCTTTTTTGTGTTGTGAAGTTGCGTTGTCAGTTACAGTCGAGTGCTCGATGATGAGGTTAACTTGTGAACCTGAGAGCCATTACTGATTTTCAAAGAAAATTTTATTTTGACACTGATTAACTACTTTATGTTTTATTTTTGGGAGTTTTTTCTTTTGGTGTTTTCTACCATTTTTCCTTATTTATAGATTGTTCTTAGATAATTTATTTGTAGGTTTCCTTATTTCATTTGAAAATGTTTCTTTGGTTTTTAATATTTCTCTTTATTTAGAATCTTTTGAGTTGGTAATTTCAGGTTCATCAACTGCAAAAATGGATAAAGGAAAAGGTAAGGTGATTTATGAGAGAGTTGGTTGTAGGAGATCACTTAGATGTAGAGGATGTGGTGTTAAAATTCTTGACAAAGTTAGTGAAGAAGGGGGTAAAAAGAAGGATGTTTGTGTGTTAAGAAGGTGATTCGTTCGTTATCATGTGCTGGTCAAAGTCAACGGAAGGTTGGGGTTGAAGGCTGGTGGTGGTGAAATGAAGGCTGGTGGTGATGTTCAACATGATGGGATTACTAAGGAGATCTTTGTAGAGGGTGAGGATGGGGCTTTCACTCATTTTGGGCTTGCAGAAGAGTGAGATTACAATCTGATTGAGGATGACCATGACATACCCATGAATCATTAGTGGAAAAAAAGGAAGGGCTGCGCTAAAAAAGGCCCTTAGGGTTGCGCTTTTTGACAGCAGCCCTTTCAATAGCAGCCCTTCACAACAAAGGGCTGCGCTTTTACCTAAAAAGCGCAGCCCTTCAAGCTTAGAAGGCTGCGTTTTTTAGGTAAAAAGCGCAGCCCTTCTTACCAAAAAAAAAAAAAAAATTTTTTTTTTGATGGTTTTTTACTCATATTAATCTCACGTTTTCTGAATTTTAAGATTTGCATTAAACCTTAAAGTAAACCATCCAAAAAGGAAATAGGGAATATGGTCAGGAAAACTAAAACTAAAATAGAAAATCAAAAAATGTTATCACATAATTGCAGAACAAAAATGAAAAATAAGGAACAAAAACTACAACTAAAATACAGAAGAACGAAAATGAAAAAAAAAGGAACGAAAATGAAAAAAAAAGGAACAAAAACTAAAACTAAAATACAGAAGAACAAAAATGAAAAAAAAGGAACAAAAACTAAAATACAGATGTTCTTATGCTTGCGATTGTGAATCCTGCCCCTACCTCCTCTTCTTGTTCATCATTGTGAATTTTTAGACTTACCGTTCTTGGGCACAAAAAGTCGGAATCCAAAACCCACTGAAAGTCGTATAGATTTAAGTGCACTGGAGAAACTTGTTTCTCGAAAAAGATAAAGAAAATTGAAGCCCACTGAACAAGTCACGCGCTGCCACTCAACCGTTGAACCGCCACAAAGCCGGTGAACCGTTAAACCACCGCTGAACCGCTGAGCTACTGAACCACCGCTGAGCCGTTGAATCGCCGCTGAGCCGCCTCTGAAACGTTGAACTGCAAACAAGCAACAAAACCTAACAAATACGATTTCTAGATCGCATAATCAGGAACTTAAAAGAATTAGATCTAAAAGTTTTCATAAAAAAACAAAATCAAAATTCCAAAAGCTGACAAAGACGAACGAAACGATTTCAAAGATGTATTTCGAACAAATTAAAATAATTAGATCTAAAAGTCTTCATAAAAATAAATACGATTTCTAGATCTAAAAAAGTTTTCATAAAATTAAAAGGAAATTTCATACAAGGGGGTTGATTTCGCTTTGGATTCCGATCCGACGAGATTTTTGCGCTGCTTTGGATTCTGATCCGACGAGATTTTTGCGCTGCTTTGGATTCCGATCCGACGAGATTGTTGCGCTTTTGTTTGTATGGGAGGGTGAGAGAGAAGAGGGAGGGTGAGAGAGAAGAGGGAGGTGTGTGAGAGAGAGAGAGAGAGAGGCGTGAGAGAAAGAGGGCTGGTATTAATTCATTTTTTTAAAAAAAAGGCCATAGAAGGGATGTGCTTTCTTAAAAAGCGCAGCCCTTCTGTAACAGTAGGGCTGCGCTTTTTAAACAAGCGCAACCCTTCACAAAACAGGGTTGCGCTTTTCTATTAAAACGCAGCCCTACTTTAACGAAGGGCTGGTTTTATTTAAAAGTGCAGCCCTACTGTATAGAAGGGTTGCGTAATGAAGAAAGCGCAGCCCTTCTTTTTTTTTCCCCTGGTGAATTCTTGCGTCAATGGGGAGTTGGACTCTGAAAAGCATTGTTTTCTGATCATCCGCAAAGGAATCGAGTAGGGCTTATAGTTGCTGGTTGCGAATAGTGAAGGATGTAATTTTTTGCTTACTTGCTAGACTATGTAAATAGTATACTTGTGGAATTTTTTGTTTATGTTAAATTAACTATCTAAGTAATGGTTTGACTTTTTATTTAACTTTGTAATGAATGTTGGAAGCTTGGTATGAAATGAAATTTTTGGTGTTCTTTTGTCCAATTCTTATTTTATTTTATCTTCTTTTGTCCAATTTTAATTTTATTTTATCTATTTTTGTCCAATTTATATTTTATTTATGTTGTCTAAGTAAGCAAGTCTAGTAAGCAGCTTACTTTTTTTTTGCCAAGTTCTTTCATACTTTTCATGTCATATATACCAAAACAGCAAAACATAATAATACCACTTGGTTTTTATTATTACATAAGTTGTTATTGTTACAATACCGTGCAATGGTTGAGGGTTTCAAATTCAAATGAAGTGGTTGAATGAATTACGTCTGAACAAATGATATAGATCTTAATTATGTCTTGACAAATAATATTTGTTAATTACTTTGACCAAAAAAAGTGACAAATATTTTCTGTTCAAAAAATAAAATTGACCAACTAAACAATATCTGTTAAACCAGTACTTAATTACTCATTAGTGAACTTGGGTCAGAATGGTTTTGGATAGGGTTGTATTGGGTCGAAATGGTGTTGGGTCGGGTGGTACCTGGATCGGGTGGTAATCGGGTTGAGTCACAACTGGGTTGGATCATAACCAGGTTGGGTCACAAATGGGTCGATGATAGCTAGGTTGGATCACAACTGGGTCAGTCGCTAACTGGGTTGGGTCACAATTGAGTTGGGTGATAACTGGGTTGGGTCACAATTGGGTTGGGTTATAACTGAGTGGGTTTAACTGGGTCATTGACGGGTGAAGTTGGGTGCGGGTTATTTTGGGTCAGAAACAGGTTGGGTCTGGGTCGTTGTTCACGGGTTCAACTGGGCACGGGTCAACCTGGGTTGTCCCAATTCAAGTTGGGTTACCAATTCCATGGGTCAAACTGAGCACAAGTGGATTTTGGGTCGGAATAGGTCGGCTTTCCAACCGACCACTCTCAATTCGGATTAGGTTAGGTCTGGATCATATGCGAGTTCGCCCATGGGTCGGCCCAGTTTTTGACACCTTTATCTGAAACTACACACAACAAATTTAATTAAATAAACGAATTAAACGTTCCTCGGGTCAATAACTCTTTTATTCATTAGAAATAGACAATAAAATTAATCTATGTGGATGAGTTCAACTTTATTAATTACCATCACTTCATTTGTTTTTTTTTTGTCGCATTATATTGACTTTTTACTTTCACCAATACCATAAAAGTTATCATATCTTTAACAAAATGTTACTTAAAAGCTATAAAAATTGTTAAACGTCCCCCAAAATTACTTAAAATCTCTGCGAGTCCACTATTAATGAATCGAACTATTTTACCCTTTCTCTTTTTTTCACCACCCACCACCCACCACCAGCTACACCACCAGTCACCACCTTTAATGCATGGACGTTCGGGCCATGGGAAGAATGTCTTGGGCAGACGTTCCTACTCATCGCCCAAGTAAAATAAATAATTTTTGCTTTCAAGCTCGTCGGAATTTATGGAGTCGTATGCTGGTGGCAAGTCGTTCCTCCGGTAAAAGGGAGATGGTGCAGTTGTGTGGGATTGCAGGAATTCATGAGGAGGAGAGAGAAAAAAGGGGTTAGAGAAGTGAAGTTGTGTGGAGAGAAAAAGAACGACGATGGAGAGTTGGGGAAGGGTGTTGCGGCAGGCTTGGTGGTGCAGCTAGCTTCTCCGGTGGTGGTTGTGGAGTGGTGTTGCGGTGGTGCCTTGCGGCAGGCTTGGTGGTGGCAGTTTGGTAGTTGTTGTGTTTAAGAAAATAGAGGAAATAGATATGGTAAAGAGGACTAGAGGTGGGGATGGTGGTTGTGGCACGGTGGTCGTGGTGGCAGGAGGTGGATGGTGGTGGAGTAAGGTGGCAGGAGATGGCTGGTGGTGAGAGTGGTGGTTTAGGAAAAAAGAAAAGGTTATAAATGTAATTTCAATATTTTGGGGCGATTTTAAGTAATTTTGAGGCGACAATAAAAGTTCAGGGTTTCTTTTTGTTGCATCATGTTGACTTTTCACTTTCAACACCTCCATAAAAGTTATCATATCTTTAAAAGTAATAAAAATTTGATAGTATGATATAAATAAATATCATGACAAGTTATCAATATATTACTCCCTTTGTCCCATAATATAGTCTTTCTTTCTTTTTTATACGGTCTCCAAGATAAACATTTGACGGCGATGATTTCTTCAATTCCTTATCATATATAATATTAAAGGAAGAAAAATTCTGTCTACGTGTCAAGCCACCATTATTCAAAGCCTCACATTGCTCCTCGATTTCTCCTTTACATTTCATCAATCTGCCACGTGTCATTAGCCTTAAGATCTCTCATTTTCAGCTCATAATTTTAGGCGTAATTGAATTCCTTATATCCATGATTCTAGCATTTTAGGCAACAAATCAATTAGATGTTAGGATTTTAAAATTAAATCAATTACTTGCCACATAAGTGTAGCCTTTAAGGAAATAAAATCAATTATATCCCTTAACACACTGGTCATAAGCCAGTTTTTAAAATATATTTTAATTACACGATATGATAATAAAAAATTAAATCATGAGCTAATATTCAACCATGATTTTAAGAGAAACATCCTAAAATCTTAAATTTATAAAATATTCCCCCGTATTTTAATGTGTTTTTTATTTCATTTACGTACCTATTTATAGATGTATATATCACGATTAAAAGATTGTTTAAAATGTTGTAAAAAATGATTTGTATATATCATGAAATATAATTTTATATTTTATATTATTTCAACCTTAAATGCATGAAATCTGATTATTATGGATTTAATAAATTTGGAAAAAAAAAACTACTTAAAAAAAAACAATTCCCGTGCATTATGCACAAGTCCAAATCATATCTCAAACGTATAACTTCTTGCCATAAAGTAGAAGGGACAGGCGAAAAAAATAGAAAATACAGAAAAATTATTTTGTTGGGAAAAAATTATAGTACGAAGTGACATGTGTTTCTTGTGTAACTTTTAGTAATATAATATAGATCGTAATCTACATAATATATATGACTTTACACAAGATACCATGAAGTACAAAAACAACTATTAGATGTAATTAAGTATACCTAAAATAGTATTGAACTTCAAACATATTGAAAAAAAAATGAAAATTATGCGTACAATCTACAAGGGTCTAAAGCAATATGTTCAAAATGTAATTTTTCGACAAGTTAAAACTAATTGTTTCCAACTATTATATCTAGATGAATAATAAAATTTACTGGTAAAAGCGGTAACTTTTAATCTTAAATGGATCACTTCTAGATTGAGAAAACTGATGTATTTGTGACAAAAACTTACCCTCAAGTAAAAATAATTTACTGTATATTTTTGGTACTAAAAAATTTGTATAAATAAAAAAGTCAATCGATATTTTTTTTAGTTTTCTAATCAACAAAAAACTTCTCGTGCATTTTACCATGACATTTAGTTACATCAATCATTGAACACACGGGTCATAAGTCGGTTTTAAAATATATTTTTAATTACACGACATTATTATAATAATTCATGAGCTACTATTCAACCATGATTTTATGCGAAACATCCTAAAATCTTTAATTTATAAAATATCCCCCCAAGGTGGAGCGTTGGAGTATTTTTATTGATCGGTCATATGGGCACGGGTTGGACATCCAATTGCTTTGATTTGAATTATCCGGATGATACCTTATACTTAAGATGTAAAAAGTAGGTCCGATTTTATTGCCAAATAAGAAATAAAAAGATGTTTTGTTAAAAAAATATATGTCACACCATGACTATGATCAGAGGTTACATATAACAATAACAACTTAATTTTTAGTCTCGAAGTGGTCTAAGGTGGGCTAATATGAATCATCTTAACAAATAATATCCATGACCAATACATACAAATTTTTTTTTTTTAAAAACAGAGTTAGGGGCTGTTCTCTTTAGCATAAACAACTGAACTGAATTGAACTGAACTGAATTAAATTATAACTAATAATAATGATAATAATTTAGGAATTGAATTGAACTGAAAATAAGTTGGGAAGAACAGTACCCTAAAGTAAGAGAAGTAAGACAAGAGACAATATATGAAACAAGAAATTAAATAAGGTAAAAAAAAAGTGAAAACCAACATAGAGGGTCGGTTCACTTCAACTTATTTTGACAAAACTATGACGATATAAGTTCGAAAAAATTTAGATGATTAGGTGATCCAACGGGCTGTCAGCCCTCTAATTATTGAAATTTCCTTGGCCAATAGTACATTCAGACATTAATTTTATGATTGTTCTCTCTCCAATTTATTGTATATATATTAATATTATTATTTTATTGTGTCTAAGAGGGTTTAACCTTAGGATCACTCAAAATTTTCCCACGCTCTTACATTCAAATGAAACAAAAATTATAATAATCCACTTATGAACTTACGCTTGATATTAATATCATTTTTAAAGAAAATGTACACTTTGAATTTGGCCCATTCTATATAAAAATTCTAAAATAAAGGATTAGCAGAGAGAGTGAAACATGGCCCATGTGCTTAAATTATAAAATATAGCTTTCTTTAATGAGTTTCGAGACACTAATTGAGAAGGTGAATCAACAAAAATGAGTTAATTATATATCAAAAGTGGGATTTATAAGTATTCAATTTTAGTTGGTCTATAAGAGAGTAAAACTGTCGTTGAAAGATCATAAGTTATCGAATTAGAAAAGTTGTTAATTTGCCTATGCACTTTATTTTGACAGCTTCTTTTTTTTTGATGTAAAAGATAATATTGAAATGTAAATCATATGGAGAACTTATAAAACACACATACATTATACAAGTATTGTATATTTATATTTGTTTACTATACAAAATTATCATTTTCTAAACATTCTTAATATTAAAATTGTGGTGGCTTAATATATTTTAAAATTGTTTTTAGGAAGAAACTAATGAGTAAGGATTATTTCGAGTAGCAACGGGGAATAAGGTATTTAGGCAAAAAAGTAAAGTGGAAACCCCGTATGATACTCATTACGTCAGATGGAACGGGGAATAAGGTATGATACAATATATCATCGAAATTGTGGTAATTTCAAGTAGCAACGGGAATAAGGTATTTATACCCCATATGGTACTTATTCCGTCAGTTGGAACAAAATTTGTTATGATGTTTCAAAAAAGACAGTTTTTTCCGCCATGTGTTAAAAGTCAAGGACAATCCGTATCACATGATAGGTTTATATTTCCCGAGACCAGTTCTTAGTCATGGCTAATTTTATGTAGCCATTTATTAGTCACGAGTAAAAATTGCCTAATAGTACTAATTTATGAGAAACATGGGAAGTCTAACACTTTAAGGCCATTTCGAGTAAAAAATGAAGACTGTAGAGTGGAGAGGGTTTCAAGACAATTGACCCCTAAGTGGTTAGTGGGATAAGACCAAGTTCGTGCAACTTTTCTCCCTTTTTGAAGCAGTTGAGATCATTAATTTACCTTTGTCATCTCAACCCTTAGATGATGGCTTTGTGGGCTACGCCAAAATTGGTATATTATATTCAATTATGTCATCACTTTATTAATTTTTCAAAGAATTCCCATACATAAGTTATTAGCGGTTCAATTGTATAGAAAGTGTGGAGAAAATATGAAATTTCAAAGTTCCTCTTAAGGTGTTGTTGGCTTTGCTTATGACTATGTTATACAACCTCCGTTCTTTTTCTACTGCAACAATTGAGTAATTTTCACGTTTGCCAATGCACTATTTTAACTATTAATATCTTTAATTATTTTTTAGTAAAAGTATACAAAATTGATATTCTGAAAGTATATATCGAGACGAATCTAACAAGACCCCAGATGACAATATTTTTTCTTACATAAAAATCATAATGTGTAGTGAAAGGTTATGATGGTGAATGGATAGTGTAAAAATCTCATTTTGCAATATTATAAAAATAGAATGGAGGGAGTATCTTCTTAATAAATTTTGTTTTGCACTAAAAAGAAGTCTTCAAAACATATGAGTATTATTTATATGTTAAACAACTTTATAATTAATTAATATAAAGGTGTTTATCTCTTAAACACAAAGTTTTTTTTTATCAAGTTAACGTAAGAATCGTTTACAAGTTTTCATTATAGCTGATACATATACATTGTTATTATACTAAATAGTTCCCGTGCATTATGCACGGGCCTAAAACCTAGTTAACAAAAAAATATAAAAAGTTAATATCTATACTAATATATTAAAAGGCGTGCGCGAACAAGAAACGGTGCCACGTGGCGCTCTCCCTAAGGGAGTTTTACTCCATGTAATCCACAACAATAAAAAAGATTAGAAATTGCATAGTATAGGATTTGATCTCAAGACCTCAATAAGATATACTAAAGTCTTAACCATTAGACCAAATATCATTTAGTGTTATCATCTTAAATTATAATATTAACAAATGAAATTTTTTTCTTACCCGGGGCGTAGCCCGGGCATAATAACTAAACATTGAGGCGATTCTAACAAGATCCCACATGAATATACTTTTTTAATATATACCAATGAGAATATTTGGTCAAAGATTTTAAAGTTTGAACTCAAAAGAGAGAAACTAGCATTATATTATAGGACGGATGGAGTATTATATAAATTTATATTATGCCCCACAAAAGCTACCAATATCTTTAATAATATCTTACCTATTAATTTGTTTTCATATATTAGTAAATAGAAAAAAGTATTCAAAGAAGATTATTTGCAATCACGGAAAAACATCAATCTAGTACCATTAATAAATAATCTTATACTTTTTACTAATTTGTAGTGGTAATCCACCATCATACTCACAGCAAAAGACCTCCATTGAGCTGTGATATGATACTACTCCATCTTTTTGAAAAGAATTTTTAGGATATTTTGATATGCATGCATGATATTTGACGTCGAATTGTGATTGTGAATTACTTTTAATTATTAGGTAAAAATATAATATTATTATAGTATTATTATAGACAAGTTTAATGACATACTCCCTCCGTCTCATAATATAAGTCATGATTCTGTTTTTACGCGAGAATTAAGGTTAAGTGGAATCATGTTTTATTTGAATAAAAAAAATTATTTTTATTGAGAAACACTTGCATTTGTTTTTTTCTTTTTAACAAAAAATGAAAACTATCATTTAATGTTGCATGGTTTAATGTGTAGAGGAGTTCAATGGGATAAAAGATTTCATTTTGTCATTAATCATGGTGCATTGGAAGTTGAAATTATGATGACATTTTGGGAATTAAACTATTTTCATGAAGGTATTTTGGGAATAATAATTATTGATTGAAAATAGAAATAAGACTTATATTTTGATACACCTTATAAGGAAACAGGACTTATATTATGGGACGGAGGGAGTATTTTTTATAATTTTTATTTGTCATATTATAAGTAAAATTTGTAGTCAAAATAATTTCTATAAAATAAACATTTCTTTGTTCCATAATCAGAACGAAGAATAATTACTAGGGAAAAGACCATTATATTGCTCCAAAGTTTTAGAAGATATTATCGTCCATTCTCGTCAACCAATGTAATATGTTTGCATGGTCCAATATTAATAAATGAAGCAATGGAGTCATTTGTTGGTGGACTGGTACTATGCTGGCACTTGTGTTGCAAGCCTGCAAGGGGCCAAGAAATATGTCCAATAAATTAAAGTTGTCTGCAGGCTGCAGCTTCCAGCATACTTCATCCTTCTTGAGAATGTGAACTTGGTGTGTAAGCTGCATATTTCATTGGTCTTGTGAATTGTGATTTTTGATTTTGTCTTTGTTTCATGTGCTTCTCTCTCTCACGTAGTTGATTGTAGTAGTAGCAAACATGGTCTGTCTCATTTACCGCACTTATTGGACTTTCGGTTCAATAGACAATACTCACTTAACCTAATTATTTAAGAATATGTCCGTTAGCTAGCTGCTAGATAGTATGACTATCTTGTTCATTAAGCTATTCTTGCGGTACAGTGTATAAATTTGACTTAAGCAGTGGAAAATAGACACTTTATGAAGTTTTTATTGATTTGTCCTATCTTCTATCCTAAGGCTATGTTCAGTTCACCTGAAATTTTCTGATCTGAACTTATCTGATCTGATCTGATCTGAACTTATTTTTTCTGATCTGATCTGATCTGAACTTATTTTTTCTGATCTGATCTGATCTGATCTGAACTTATTTTTTCAACAAGATCTTATCTTTTATAAAATATATTATTACTATTATATTATTACTTTGTAAATCATGCAATACATTATAAGATCTTCTTTATAGTGTTACTATTATTATCATTTTATTTCTATTACAACTTTTATTATTAATAATAATTATTATTATTATCATTATTATAAGAACAACAATCATAATTATTATTATTACTAAAAATAATTATATAACTCAAGTCATTATTTTATAAGAGCACTTATACAATGTTTCACACTTTCCCTTAAAAAAAAGTTTCACACTTGAGAAGTCGGCAAACTGAACTCTTTTTTTTTCCATATAAAATAGAACAAGATATACAAACAACTATGACTTGAGCAAAAAATAAATAAATATCGTGCAACTTCAAATAGCTAGAGAGATTTGGAATTCGGTAAGAAGAGGTATACCGAATCTAAATTTATAATTTGTATGTCACACTTAGCTTATTTTGAAATGTAATTCGAAATTAGTAGTTTCATTGTCATGAATTTGAGATATCATATTTTATATATTTCTTATTTTTGCGTCAATCTTATGTTCTTAACATGTGGCTTTTAATTTTCTATTATTTAATAACAACAAAATAACTTAATATAATAATAGCAATGACATTTATAATGGTAACAACAAGATTAATAATAATTACCAATATTAATAATTAATAAGTACAACAACAACAATAATAATTCTTTTGAACAAATGTACTAGTAAATAATAATACCCCCTTTGTATTTCTTTATCTTTGTCACTTAGAATCTTGACACTATTCACAATTTGAGATAATCTTTTAGATTTTTCTTAATATATAAGAAAAAATATAGTCATGTGGGGTCTTGTTTGATTCGTCTCAATGAGTACTTTATTAATATTCAATTATTATAATTTTTATTAATATGTAGTGAAAGATATTTAATAATAATAAGTTTTTAAAAATAAGCATGATATGATCTGAACTGATCTGATCTGATCTGATCTGGTCTGATCTGATCTGATCTGATCTGATCTGATCTGATCTGATCTGAACTTATTTTTTCTGATCTGATCTGATCTGAACTTATTTTTTCTGATCTGATCTGATCTGATCTGATTAGATCTGAAATAAGCAAAAATAAGGTGAACTAAACATAGCCTAAGTAGAGCTCATCATATGTCGAGTCGAGGCAGACTTTTGTCAAAGAAAGTGGTCCGACTAGGATCATGGAATATAACTGGGGTTATATTTGAGAAAATTAAGGTTGCTGGCTGCATCTGATTTATTATATTAAAGGCGTTTTTAGATAAGAAACGGTGTTATATATATGACTCTAGTTTTTAGAGTATTTTCTTCAAGTAAACACACGTCATAAAAATTAGAAAACGCATGTTATAAGATTTGATCTCATGACTTTAATAAGTTGATGTACTAAACAGGGGTGTGGATCTAAGGGGTGACCTATCTGGGTCATGGCCCATCCCAAGATCCAAAACGCGTACATATATGTGGCATATTGAACACATACACTGGAGAGATGTTTGAGCTCAGTTGGTTTCGATTTCTATTAGATACAAGCATACAACAACTTTTTGCATTGCATTTTTGTCATTTTCTTTGATGTATATATGAAGATACTGCCTTCTAAATCCAGCAAGCAACAATAATTCAAATTTGTTTTAAAATTTGTTTCTTGAGGTGAAACCTATCAAATTTAGGCTAATAGTAGTATTTGTTTAGGTAGAGGCTTAGTTTTCTTTTTCTTTCCCTTTGCAAGTAGTACTTGATATATTTTTATAATTTTTTTACTTAAAATAATGTGGAAACAGGATTACCATAATTTGAACCAAATATATAAAAGCAAATATTAACTATATATGTAAAATGTTATTAAATTTTCTTAACGTATACTTTAAAAACAAAAATGTAACGGTCCGCGCTTCTGAGCTGCTAACTAATCACATTTAACATTCACAAATCTCAATTAACACTTACTGTACCTCGAGTTGACATTTACTCACAGCGAAAATATAACCCGTAAAACGATCGTGACTTGTGTGTTAGGGCCCACAACAAAGCAACTTCAAAACCAATATCGGATTACAAAATACTTTACTCGATTCCCAAATCAATAAAATACTTAATTCTCAAATAAGCAATAACAACTTAATACTCTATGTACAACTTCTGAATCAGTAATCTAATTACAATCTCATATATATATCCTAACTCTCCCTTTTGATCTACTATGAGTCTCTAACTCAAACCTGCAAATTACTGAAGAAAATACGTAACACAACACAATATCCTACCTTATTTGATATTAACTCATATCTTAATCATTTTCCTTCACCTATACCTTGCCCACTATTCATCTCAGTTCATAAGTTATGACAGTGACACTTTTTAAAGGATGAATTCTTTTCCGAATAATTACCAAGTTTGTTTATAATATGAAAAACGTCTGCGAACTAAAACCGCTTTAACAGAGTGAAGTAAAGTTGCCGAGTTTTTCGCTTAGTTTAGGCGTTTTTGGCTTTACAAGAGAAAGCCCGTCGAAGTTGGCTTCGTGAACTCGATCTCGATCGGTGACCCTACTGGTTCCATTTCCTGACATGCAGGCCTCCCGTGTGCAAAGCTTGAACAATTCCATTCCCAATTCAGGGGATTATAAAAGCAAAAGCTAGTGTGGTGGCGAACATGTTGTGCTGTAAGCTAAATGTCGAAGCATGCCTCCCCTTGCCTTGAAAGAATTCACACGCGGCCACCAGCTTTCCAAAAATAAGGGGAGATTTTCTGCTTACTGCTCACGAAAACATCCGACCTATACTATAAGTCAAGTCGTCCGCCTATCTTTATGATCTCCTTTCCTTCTATTCATCATTTGGCTTTGACCAATTCAAGGTTAAAAATGAGGTTTATCATACGGAGTCGAGTATATTGTCACCAATGCGCATCCAGGGCCAACACTGTCCTCAATAACCAACACAAGTTCTTCCAGCGCATTTTTCCTCACTCACGCGCACCCTGAGAAACTTCCCAGGAGGTCACCCATCCCTGGACTACTCCCAGCCAAGCACGCTTAACTGTGGAGTAACTAAGGAAATGAGCTCCCTAAAAGAAAGATGCATCTTGTTGGAATGAGTAGCCTGCTAAATCCCTTTAAAGCAATCATGAGGGGTATTACATACACCCCCCACTTGAGAAGTGCAACGCCCTCGTTGCGCCTGAGGACTCCACATATTCGGCCACAACGACCTGTGGGTAGCCCCAGCCTGGAAACTGATCGCCGGGAACTCCAGATATTCGGTCTAACGACCTCTGGGTCGTTCCATATGACAATGCAGCCCCAGAATCCCCCCCCACTAGGCGCTTGAGGACTCCTAATATTCGGCCTAACGACCTTAGGGTCGCCCCAACACGCGGTCACAGGGTCTCTCTGATACCATTTGTAACACCCCGACCCATACGGAGTCGAGTATATTGTCACCAATGCGCATCCAGGGCCAACAACGTCCTCAATAACCAACACAAGTTCTTCCAGCGTATTTTGTCCTTACTCACGCGCACCTTGAGAAACTTCCCATGAGGTCATCCATCCCTGTACTACTCCCAGCCAAGCACGCTTAACTGTGGAGTAACTAAGGAAATGAGCTCCCTAAAAGAAAGATGCATCTTGTTGGAATGAGTAGCCTGCTAAATCCCTTTAAAGCAATCATGAGGGGTATTACATTTATGGTGTTGGCTACAAAAAATGGGGGAGGAAATCTTTGTTCTTCCCAAAGTCTTTAACAGGGGCCTTTCGGAAATTGAATGGGCAAGTACGGGGGAGAAATCTTTGTGTTTGTTTTGTATTTTCTTCTTCAATTCGCAGGTCTGTGTTGAAGGCTCAGAGTGGATCTAAAGTAAATGTTAGATTATCAAGTTGTAATTAGATTAGTGATTCAAATGTTGTATTTGGAGCATTAAGATGGCTAGAGTTTAAATGCTTACTAGAATTAAGTGTTATATTATTTGGGTTTGAGTAAAAGGTATTTTGATTGTCACCTAATAGGGGTAAAAGATTATTGGGATTGTGGGACATTTGGATTCGAGTTTAGTGATTATTCATTTGGGAAGCAATTGATCTTACGAAGTGTTGGAGTTAAGTTAAAAGTTGAATTTGATTTGATTTTTGTTCAAAATGATTTACAACTTTATGTTTCCAAATTTCGGTGACGAAATTTATTCTAAGGGTGGAGTACAAATTATATTTTAGAAATCCAAATACGCAAAACCCATTTTTATTTTTCTTTCTTCTCCCTCCTTTGTGATGTTGTTGTGGTGTTCGGTGTTAGTGACGTTTTCGTCGGTAGTGCTCCTGCATGCATTTGGTCGTCTCTTTAGTGTCGGCGCCTCGCGCTGTCGTTGTTCGCGCTCGTTCTTTTCCCTCTCCTTTGCTCGTGGTGTTGGTGTTTCCCCTATTTCAGTGTTGCGTCACCGTCGGTTGATGGTTCTGGATGCTCTAACGAGTTGTTGCCACTACTCTTGTTATGTTGTTGGCCATATTTGGCGCAGTTCGAAAGTGTTGGTTGTTACAAAGATTCTTTTACAGTTTTAAGTAATAAATACTAAATATCAGATATAATGGTCAAAATTGCATATTAGAGAACATAAAAGTCAAAATATTGCAATGTTTTGACAGACAAAAAAAATATTTAAAAAATTTAACTTATATAATTCCGGCCACCTAATATAACAATCCTGAATCCGCCACTTATACTAAAGTTTTGACCACTAAAACCAAATAATGTTTGGAATTATAGTTTTGAAGTGAAATATTAATAAATAAAAGATATAACTATCGAGGGTATAGCTTGGACCTAAAAACTGTGCTACGAGTTCGAAATTCGAGCCAAACTTGGCCTAACTCCAATTCGAGCCAAAATATTACTATCAAGTTGTATATGTAATCTCACATTATTATATCAGGAGCTTTTCATTTCTCCTCGTATCTTTTTTCGAAGTTTATGTGTAATCTTTTTCCGACTTCTCAAGTACTCAATGTAATAAAATATCTCAATTCTTTTTGTGTATGGACGACAAATCATCTGTCTTAGACTCTTAAGCTCCGTTTGGTTGGATGTAAAACATCTTCAATGTAAAATGATTTTTCATGTAAAACATTTTATAATGGAAAATTCAAATGCAAAGCTAATTTTCCTTTGTTTGGTCAATGCAAAAAAAGTTATGGAAAAGAGAAAATTGGAAGGGGAAGGGAGAGGATGGATAAGAGGATAGTAAAAGGTTGCTAAGGAAGAGCAAGGAAAATATGTTTTCCCTTCTTTTTGAAAGGAAAATGAATTTCATCTAAAGCTCCCTTGATGGAAATCTTGTTTTACATCCCTTATCAAACCAAACAACGGAAAATAAAAGGAAAAGGAAAACTCATTTTCATGAAAAATATTTTACAGCTTACCAAACGAAGCCTTAGTAGAGAAGGGAAAAGAAAGTCTTGAACTCGTGAAAGGGGTTATAGGGGCCAACTGGATTCCTATTGATTGATCTTGACATCATTCAATGTGCATCAATTGTAAGCACCAAAACTCTTGAATAAAACACCCATACTATGATAGAAGTTTATTGCCAAAAAAACACCAATGCTCCATGGCAAGTAAAGTATTACAGGAAGCCAGAGGTTGATCCGTTGATGACAATAAATAAGAAAATATCACAATCCAGATTAGCCTCAAAACATAAGTAGAACTTGAAAAAAGAGTTGCTAGCAAATTTACGAAGGAGCGCCAAAAGCAGTTACATCGTAAGCAAGCAACGAGACGTGACCACTTGCATAGGACAAGGTGCAGGGGAATTAGAGCCATGCAAGAAAATCTGAGCGCCTGTGTAAGCCTTGTTTCGCCATAGAGTCAGCCACCACATTTGAGCTTCTCCCTTTGTAAATAATCGTGATAAGTGGCCATTGCCTCAAGGATGCACAGATGAAATTCAGGCCGAAGACAAGATTTCCATAGGTTGTCATTCATCTCATTACACCATTTAACGGCATTTGCGGAGTCGCACACGATGATGATTTGTTGTTTGTTGATATTGCCATCACTAATGGCGATCATAACAATTCGATGAATGTCAAAAACCGCTACAAAATTTGTCTTTCCAAAGGGGGTAAGACACGAGAATATGCATTTAAATTCACCATGGCAATTTCAAAGAACACCTCAAATGGTGGAGCGTGATGAAAACGAAATGAAGGAAACAACATTCAACAGATTAGGACCGGTTCGTTGTCGTTTTTTGTTTTCAATTTTAAAAAAATCACAAACAAGAAGCCAAAGAAAGAGTTTCCACTTTTCTGTTGTCAGTTTTCAAACTTATCATAATTCCAATAGGTTTAAGTAAATATTAATCTTTTATATGATATGTATCATATGACTTGGAAAAAAAAAAACTAAAAAACTTAAAACCACGACGATACCGAATAGGCTCTTAATGTATATTAAATCGTAAAAATTGGACATTAAAACCATAGTGTATCAACGGAATATCAAGGTTACACGCCACGTGGCACTATCCCTTTAGTTCTTTCGTTCCATGTGATCGACATAAATGAAAAAAATTAGAGACATCTCATACTCCTTAAAAGATTTGACCACGTAACCTCAACTTAATAAAGTAACGATCTAAACAATAAACTATACAACATTAAAAGCTACTTTTTTTTATCATGAAAATATTAATAACTCGAAACATCGCCCAAACCTAATAACTAGTTCACATCTAAAAGTAGTGAAACTTTGGTTTCAATATATCAATTGATTTGATAATGGCACTACCTTTCTTTTTTCTTCATTTATTTGATTCCTTTTCTGGCTGTTTTTAGTCTATCCCTCCTTTACCCATATTGCTCGCCTCCCTCCCTCCAGTTATTAAACCAACTTCATGTTAGGGACAGATAAGAAAATAAAACGAATTGGTAATAAACAGGTAGAACTAGAGGGGAGAGATGAAAAAGACTATGGGAAAAAAGGAACATATGTGAAAGATCAAGACTCCATTAATGACAGAGAAGGGGGAGAAATAGGAAGAAAGAAGATAAAGAAGGTTCACAACTTCACACTGGGTATTTCTGAGTCATAGGGGGAAATTGCTGTTTTCCTAAATCTCGACGGGCGACAGCACCACGGAATGTTTCCAACTTGAACGAGTCGGAATGTCAGATACTATAGTAGTTCTCCCTGTTACTTCTGTAGTTAATGTTCATACAACAATAAAGAGAAACAATTGGATAAACAATGTGCAATATGGAGAAAGATAGAGCTTTCTCTCCAACAGTTCAAGCACTGGCCAATGCCCAACAATTCACAACCTAAAGCAGGTAAGTTGATTTTTGATGTTGCACGACAAATATGTATAGTTCCATTATGCAAACAGCTGCAAAGACTGAAGTAGGCATCCACTCATCGAAACGCACCCATATTCTCTGGATTCCACAATCAATAAGTGAAACAGTGCTAATGGCCATACTTCTGGAACTCCCACTCGCTGTTGTCTGGTAAAGCAATCAGAAAACAGACTCAGGGAAATTACATCCGACAATAGATGATATTTTTCGAGCAAAAAGGTACGAAGACAAACCTAAAGGACAAACTTGACGGGTTTTAAGCCATCGGCTGATGCAATGGAAATGAAATGCATGATTGCAGACTCCTGCAAAAGTATACCAGATTAAAGCCAAAGGAGAATAAGAATAAGTAAAACACAACAAACAGATAGAGCATCACTTCATGCAGGCATATTTTAGATACGTTTGATAAACTATAAACCAGCGTTAAGACCTAAGAGAGATCAGTTAAGTACTTAAGTTCAGATAGTTCATATTTCAGATACTTGGGACCTTTTTAACTGCTAAGACTGGTATAATTTGTTTGACGGAGAAACATAGTTCTTGCAAGGAGCCAAGGATTGCTATAAGGACCCAAGAGAAATTAATCCTAGCTAGTATTACTATAAAAAGGACCAAAAGACATATTTCATATACAGAATTGATGGAGAAAAATCGAATTCCTTAGCTAGCTTTTAAAGCAAGTCTGCATCTGATTTTGAGATGAAATCTGGTGACATTTTAAGGCCTCAATGAAGCTTTTTTACAGGAATTTGCCATAAATTTCTCAATGACATTATAAATGCACTTGATTCAGCACGAACTTATTTGAGCTGCTACCATCCAGCATCAATCAATTAATACTGCCAATATGCATACAAAATAAATGAGCCGATGGGGATTCAAAAAGCTGAAACCAACGACGGACCAAGGTCAGAGTAGAGTCATGAAAGCCACAACAATATTCAACCACCAAGCACGGCGGCCCATATTCTCAATTTAAGCCAGTGACAATATGGAAGAAAAAACATTCTAAAAAGAACAGAAAAGAGGACAACTGAACCAAGATATAAATAGATTTCTAGGTTATGCTACTCAAGGTGCTTGAAGATCAAGAAGAGAAAGGCTTGTTAATGCCCCCTGCAATAAGCTCTTGGTAACTTTTAAAAATCACCCTTGTCACACATCGCTACGGATTGTGGACTTCTTGTATCTGCCAAAACAATAGCCTGGTCCATGGCATAAATATAGCTGAAGAAATCCTCGAAATTTTGTACTGTATTCATGGTCCACAAATAGCTCATGAGCATCCTTGACAATGAACCTGACCTTCGATATTATCCAATAAAAAAGTAGCTAGTTCTATGCAAAATACGTCATTTCTTCTGCAAGAGCTAAGAGCAACGTCATCTAGGAGGATCAGTCTTAAAATAATGATTCTTATAGATGTTCACTTTGCTGCACGGTACAGCTTCAGTTTGAAATGGAAATTCCAACATGCAAATTTAACGAGATAACTTCTAGTCAACAATCCAAGGCACTCTGATTTTCAATAATATGTACAAGAAATACATAGCAGTGGCTCCCCATGCATTGAAAGATATTCCCCCTAGAAGTACCAATTAAACTCCATTCAATGCCTCATCAGTGTTACCTAATTCCCTAATTCTCCCGCAAATCACGAATTGCGAAAAGCGAATTATGGTCGGTTTTGGTTCATTTTTGGCGAATTGGCGAATTCAAAAGGCGAATTAGATAGCGAATTAGGTAACACTTGTATACCTGTATGTACAAAATCTATCCATATCAACTCTTCGACTCATTGAGTCATCTGGAAAAACAAACATAAGCAAGCCCTTAGGTTTCGAACAAAGCAAAATCTCACACTAAACCCAAGAACTTCTGGAATGGATTTGGATATTGTACATGCATACCACCACCTCCTTGGATATATAATATAACCATCCCCTTGCTCCAGTTAAACACACTCCGAATACATAATCACACTCATTCAAGCATCATATCTCCAAAGGAATATCATGTCTACTGTCCGTAATGACTAAAAACCCTCCAGTTACTAATGGAGAAAAACCATAATACGGAAAATAATTTGCCCTGCACTATAAAGATAGGCAACAAAAGGAAGCATGAAGAAGAGCACTT
The DNA here is from genome assembly GCF_026745355.1 of Beta vulgaris subsp. vulgaris. Lineage (NCBI taxonomy): Eukaryota > Viridiplantae > Streptophyta > Magnoliopsida > Caryophyllales > Amaranthaceae > Beta > Beta vulgaris. The sequence goes on along the minus strand of NC_079209.1, from coordinate 49,480,704 downwards.
AATGGCTCTAGGCTGCAAGACAAATAGGGAGATCACCTTTATGGTTCTTGACAAGGTGATTATGCTACAGGACAGTTGAGGTGCGCTAGGGTACTTGACGCTCATGATACTTGGGAGCTTAGATTAGGGTAATAATAGCAATACGATATAGATACAGCTAAAATATGGTAAAGGAAGGTTATGCACAAACTTTACTCCAATTGATAACAAACTATTGGTAAAGGCTGTCATGGATACATTCACAGGAAGGCATATAGATTACAGTACCTTCTAGGTTTTTTATTCAAATAAAAAATCGCCAAATGTGAACTTTTATCTATGATATATGGTATTAATGATGCATTAGCATAAAAGATCAGTGACATATATAGCTTATTTTCTTAATAAGAAGCTCTATAAAAGACTAAATTTAACAACGTAATATTATTCCCAAAAATGCATGTGCATGCCTTTGACTCTGACCTCCTACACCTAGGCTCTTGCACCTCCAACTTACTAAGTACATCACTGCATCTCATGCCTTTTAAGATAATTTTTCACAACCTTCCACAGTTTACCCTCAAAGTTATAAAGTCAGCAACAACTTACATACAAAAAAAAAAAAGAATCTATTCATCTTTATGCCCAATATTTCTTCTATACTAATAGCCCACAAGGCTCCCAGCCTCCAATCCATCATCCCCAAGTGCAATTTTAATTTCATTGGAAAATTTCCAGATCCAAACTCACGTCAATCTGAATCAAATGACCAATGAAACATTTTGGGCAACACAATCTAGCATGATCATCGCTAATAGCCTGCTGTATTGGACATAATCTTTTTAACATTAACTCACCCAAAGATTGCCAGATTCCAACTTTGGCATATGGGATCACAGATCACGTAATTTAAGGGAAAGAGCAACACCAAGAAATCCATGTGACATATTTTCACCTTTACTCAGCCAAAAGTCATCGGAGCACCAAATATTCCGTGAAAGACTGCACATTACCCAAATATAGAGTACCATCATATTCCAGGAAGACAACAAAAGAAGAGTTCTCGCGAACAAACTTGCAACACTAAATCCCGCTCCGGAGTCACACTTTCCCCTCTTACAAGCCCACCCCACAAAGAACGATAATTAGCACTTCAGTTCAGTACCCAAGCTACATTCATTCACCTATATCTTCGTCAAAAAAAAGTCCAATAAGAAAATAAACTCACTCACTCAACCTTAGCAATCAACCATCCAACTGAATGTATATCCTTACCACCAATATATTCCTTCCTACAACATCAAAATGCTATCTAGGCTTCTAACAAGGACTACAAAAATATACATTTCAGGAAACACCATCCTACTAAAATGTCATCATACAACCAACTCCACCTAACAATTCTCTGCATCTATAAACAAAGTCAATTTTCCATTATCAACAACAATATTCTACTTCTAAAACACAATGCCTTTCCAAACGGCGTAAACCAAAACTCACACTCCACCCACAACAGGAACTAGATAGTACTTAATAATTACTGACTTGCTGTTATCTGAAACAACCAACATAATTTCAATCAAACTCAGGGTATCGAGTTTAAACCCCACAATTAGCACAAATTACACCATAAAGAGTCACCAAGAGTAATCAAGTATCTTATTCCTAAATAATAAACAGAAATTCAAGTAAATAAAATCATCAAAATTTAAGTGAGAGAATTTACCCCACGCAACAGTACACTCCTCACTGGTAGCACTCGCTTGGTTGGCTTGGCACTCGATGCCTACTCAACACACATGACACAACAGCAAAAATAAATAAAAATAAAACAAAATATACGCAAAATAAGAAGAAAAAAGAAAAAAAAAATCGTAAACTTACAGAGATCCATGATATGGTTTCTACAAATCGCGCAATTATCAACCACAATATCTGCGCAATTATTATTAAGCAAGAACATCAACAAAAAAGAATCATCCAATAAAACGGAAATTAGGGTTAGGGTTTATGAAGTTTATAATAAAAGTAATGTTAATTACCCCAAGCCCAAAGAGAAACGGCGTTCCATTTTTTGATCTCGAAACGTTTCGGCTTCTTAGAAGCAGCAGAAGTTGGAGCTAAAGAAGATGGGCCAGCAAGATTCGACCCCTCGTCGGTGGGAATCAGTGTCACGTCTGTATCGGTTGACGCCATTTTTGTTTTCTTTTCTTTGTGTTTGAGAAACAACTTCTATGTTGTTTTCCAATACTTTTGGAAATTTAATATCAACTTATTATAAAGTGTGTAATGATATGACTATTTTCTTTCCGTCAAAAAAAAAACCAATAAAGTGAAGATTTTCGGCCCAAAAGGAAACCACGGTGTTGTATGCAAATCATGGTGGGCTTAGGTTTCTCACTTTGGAATAATATGATTAATGGTCCACTGTAGTCTATATAGAACTATTGAATTTTGTATTGTAGGTAGCGGAGAAAGTTATTCGGATAAAATCCAATCCAATCCAATCCACTAATTCGGATTGGATTCGAGCTGTGTTAGGATTGGATTTGGATTGAGATTTTTTGAAAAATTGGATTTTCGGATCGGATTGGATTGAGGGTAATCGGATCCAAAAATCCAATATAACCAAATAGTAATATGTCTTGTATTATGTATCTGAATTGGGCTTAAGTGCTTAACTGATTTTTTTTATTATAAAAAAACTACTCCATATCCCAATATACATAACACTTCACCCCTTCCCCTAAAACACGAGTCCACTCATGGTACACCCGGGTGTACCATGCTCATGGTACACCCAGGGGCATTTCTGTAATTAATTGCAAGTTGAGGGGCACGCTGGTAATTTCGGGGCAATAAATGACAAAAAGCAAAAAGTAAAAATCTGAATCTAATTCTTCTTTCTTGCTCATTTCTCTCAATTCTTGCTCACCATAAAAATCTGATTTTCAATTCTTCTCTCTCTCTCCTCCTTCCAGACCTTCCAAACACAACAATGGAGATCTGAAATTCGCGAGATGAATGATGAGATGATGATAACGCGGACTCGAGATGATGATGATGAGGCGACTGAAGAGACCACAACCCATCCACGACGATGATGAAGACCCACGACCCAGATCTGATTATGTTTTTGCTCATTTGTTTTGTTGTTGTTGTTTTTCTCATTTCCCCTCAGTTATTCGTATTGCATAAACCAGATGTTTTTGGTTGTTTAATATGATTAGGACATGAACAAAATTATGGGTGCTGATTTTGAATTATCATTGTAGGAATGAGCAAATGTATTCTGCAATAATTTTGAATTCTAATGTTCAAACGAGTCAAGCATCTATGCTTATTTAGAATGATTGAAGATTATGTGCTCATTTACATAATTTGTGTTGGATAATTATTGCTGCTTAGTCAACTCTTATACTTGCTCTAGTTTTTTTTTTCTATTCATTTCATCTCTTTCTTCATTTTCTTTTTTGCTCACCTGTAATTAGTTCGTTTTCGTAACTGCTCATTTGCACAAAGTTTGTTCATTTTCTTAAATGAGTAGAAATACTTGCTCATCTGCTCATTTTACTCATCTGCTCATTTTACTCATTTGCTCATTTGATCATTTGATTAATTTGCTCATTTGCTCATTTGCTCATTTTGCTCATTTGCCCATTTTGCTCATTTCGCAAAAATAGCCTTGGGTGTACCATGAGCATGGTACACCCAGGTTTACTATAAAGATTCTCCTAAAATACCACCTGAACTTAATTCCTCATTTCCTAATTTTACTAGGCTGTTGTTGTGCTTAATTCATTTCATCGAGAAACTAGAGTTTCAAAAAATCGGATTTTCGGATCGGATCCAATCTAATGTATGAAAATTTGGATTGGATTGGATCGGATCAAACCCTAATTGGTTTGGATTCGGATTGAAAAATTGAATCCAAATTTTATTCGGATCGGATTGGATTAGGCATTAATCCAAACCGAACACCGAACTTTCACCCCTAATTGTAGGGGAGGATTCTTTTATGGATAAATTCCCACGTAACATAATTCTTAATATCTATTTTTTTTTTTTTGACAACAAGAACAAACGGGAAACAAAGATAGATGAGGTTTCAACCTTTCCTAGCATTAACAACTAGTATACGGGCAGGATGGACCTCCTCCTTTTTATCTACTCTAATTACTTCATAGAAGCGGAACTTACTACATTCTACTTTAATTTCATAAGAAATGTTGAAGATATCGATCGGAGTAACATTTTTATGACATATTTTTCTTAGCTTTGTGGAGTCCGTGCAGATGTGAATGTTGTAGCAACCCATCTTTCGTGCTTCAATTAAACCTCGGAGCATAGCACAGGCTTCCGCTGGGAGAGAAGAGGAGGCTAGAATTTTATCATTACCTTGAAAGATTGTCCAGCCATCTAGTTCACCTTTCCAGCCAATACCTGCAATGATAATCTTTTCCTTTTCTTGATTTTCAAGCCCCATCAACTAAAACGTTGCAAACTGACAAGTTTATTGGGGAGTGCAGCTGTAAGTAAGGGAGAGAGGCTTGATTTTCTCTGAGATCGTCTCTTTTTATTTCGTCCTCGAGAATTATGTTAATGCTTGACATGATAACGAACGAAGAAGAGTCCATTCCTCTGAACACTACGTTGTTTCTATGGGTACAGAGAGCCCGTAAAGTAGCTAAAAATATCTTTAGTCTCAACAGGTTGCTATTATTATCTTTCAAGAATAGCTTTAGGAAATTAATGATCCAGTCATTAATTAGAATGAGACTCGCCACATGCACTTGAATACCTAATGATGAACAGCCCCACACATGAGCGGATATCTCACAATCTCTGAATAGATGGCTTTCAGTTTCTTCATATTAATTGCATAGATAGTAGTTTGATTGGACCCAAATATTACGTTTTCTCAAATTATTGGAGAGAGCTAAAACACGATTGAATAATCTCCACAAGAAATTATGCCAAAACTTTTTATCCTCATCTGAATCATTCAACTGACCATTCTTTTTAAGAATGAAGGAATATATATCTTTGACTTCGCCAGAACTTGACTCACCCCAGACATAAAAGTCTTGAAAATCCTCTTTAGGGATGTGCATTGAGATGATTTTAAACGTTGTGTCTCTGCAGAAAGTTTGTCGAATAAGAAAAGAGTTCCAACACTTGGAATCTGGGGTCATTAAGTCTTGCACTAATTCCAATCCTGAGTCTTGAAGGGAAACATTGTCACGAAACTTGATCGATTCTCCTTTGAGCTACTTGACTGACAAAATTCTTGTATTTGAACCAGAACCTATCCTTTTGATGAAGCTATTACGACACCCCTGAACAGACCTACACATTCCTCTGAAACCCCCAAATACTTTATCATTTTTTTTATTTTTGAGAACCATATCAACCAGGGAATTCTTGTATTTAGAGCAGAGAATACGGGAAACTAAGGAATCTCTATTCGTGTGTACTCTGATGGCCTGATTAAGTAACACGGCTTTGTTGTAAGTGTGAACATTTCTTATTCCTAGACCACCTCCTCCTTTCGATAATTCAATTACAATTTTTTTTCCTCCAAAATATTTGTCGCGCATTGCAGGAACCTTGCAAACATGGAGTTCATTTTATCGTCATACATCTTGGGGATAAGGAATACACCCAGAAAATGCAGACTTAGAGGAGAGTGAATACAGTTAATCAACAAAACACGCCCTGTGTGAGACAAAGAAAGGTGCTTCCAGTGACCAATTCTTTGTTAAATTTTACCAAGTAAATGTTTAAACTTGCTAGAGCTTTTATCATCAACTTCAATATTGCAGCCCAAATACTTCCCCAGTTCATAAGGTGAGGGAATGCTGATTATACTCTGCATAAATCGTTTAAACTTAGCAGGGGTGTTACGACTGAACATGATATGAGATTTTGAGTAGTTAATCACTTCACCTACACAACAAGAATCCGCCTTTGTAGCGTCTGAATATAGCGTCCGACAGTATAAGCGGACGGTAAATTCACAATTAGCGTCCGATGTATGACAAATGCAAAGTAGCGTCCGCTTTCTGAAATGTAGCGTCCGTTATTTTAAACGAACGCTAATTAGCGTCCGTTGAGTGAAATTACCGTCCGACAGACGGACGGTAAATAATTGATATAATACGCGCTTAACTACCTCAAGTCGACCAAAACGTTTACCCTAAGCCCACGCTGCCCATGTTCTCTCTCTTCCTCTTTCCACGCCTTTCTCTCTTCCTCACTCACGTTTCTCTCTCTCTCTTTCTTTCAGATCTCACGTTTCTCTCTCTTTGTTTCAGATCTCACGATTCTCTCTCTCTCTTTCTTTCAGATCTCACGTTTCTCTCTCTTTGTTTCAGATCTCACGATTCTCTCTCTTTGTTTCAGATCTCACGACTCTCTCTGTTGTTTCAGATCTCACGAAGCCCACGGTTCTCTCCACGTCTTTCAGTGAAATTTAGTGAGTAAATATGTTTTTTTTTTTGTTTTGATTGTTGATTATGGAGTTTCTTGATCTCATCCCACGGTTCTCTCTCTTTTCTCGATTTTCTTTGTTTTTTTAATTTCGTTTTGCGTTTTCTTGTTCTTTGTTTTTCCTAGATCTGAATTCCATAAGATTTTTAATTTTTTTTGTTTTTCGATTTTTCTTTATTTTTTTTGAGTTTTCGGATTTCTGAAATTTTACATGAGTTTAAGTACCTTGAGTTTTATTTGGTTGAATTTCGGATTTATTTGTTTAAATTTGGGAAATTATGGTTGAGTTTTCTAGAAATCAGTTTTTCTTGTTTTTTTTATTCGTTTTTCGTTTTTAGTGCTGGGTTATTTTTTGGAAAATATCAGATCTAGTCTCTATGGCAGTATGAATGCTTGAATCTACTGTATAACATTAATCAATTTTAAAATTAATTTGTTTTATTTTTTTTGGTTGATTTTTTTATTTTTTGGTACTTATAGGTTTCTGGCGCGGCGAAGTGGTGGCTGCGGTGGTGCGGTGGCTGTCACAGTGGTGCGGTGGCTGTCGCGGTGGTGCGGTGGCTGTCGCGGTGGTGCGGTACATTGGCAGTGGGTCCGACTCTTATTAGATTGAAGTTGTTGTATTAGATTATAGTTACAATGTAATTTAGATTGTAATTATATATATTTATTTTAAATAAAATTCTCATTTGTTTAATTCTCAATTTTTGTTATTCTAACATTGTTCATTTTGAAATAATAATAAAAGTTAATAAAATGAATTAAATAAAAATAATAAAAGTAAAACCTTGGGCAAAGTGAAAGTTCATAATACTGTCAAAAAAAAAAGGAAAAAGGAAGCTCATACAGCTCATAATCATAATAAAAGCTCCTAATACCTGCTAGGCTAAGTGGTTTAGCGATGTGGCCTACTGGGCATTTAGCGTCTGCCTTCTTCTTTCAGCGTCAGAAATTCAGACGCTAATTAGCATCTGACATTTCGGACGCTAATTAGCGTCTGAAATGTCGGACGCTAATTAGCGTCTTAAAATCAGACGCATAAATTGAAAAATCGGACGCTAAATCTTTAGCGTCCGCCTCTCGGACGCTAATCCAAGTATTAGCGACCAGGGAATTTGTATCAGACTTTTAGCGTCCGTTGACGGACGCTAATTCTTTTAGCGTCCGATTCCGCGTTTTTAGCGTCTGATTTTTGCGGACGCTAAAGGCTGACATTCTTGTTGTGCTAAGAGGCGGCTGAACTTAGCTCAGATGTCCTTTATTGTGGCACACATGTTCTGATTAGATTAAAAAAAAAACAATCAGTCATCGGCGAAAAACAGATGAGAGGTTGGAGGGCATCTTCTCGATAACCTCACTCCTTGAAAGGCTCCATGTTGTTCACCTCTGGATATCATGCGTGATAGGATTTTCCATAACTAAGATGAATAAGTAGGACGAAAATGGGTCTCCCTGTCGTAAGACGCATTGTGGGATGAACATTGAAGATGGTTCAACATTAACTTAGTGTTTGAATCTTCCCACGCAAGCCATTTTCCTTTTGCACGTTTTCTCCAAAATTTGAAGCTGGATGTTGTTATTTCCCTAGGAACACTACAAGAGGGGGGGTGAATTGTAGGTGTAGAAATAAACGTAACTTTTTGCGGAAATTAAAACTTAAATGAATAAACAAGCTAATGGAACACAAGGGATTTTTACGAGGAAAAACTTCTTGGGCCCAACAAGAAGAAACAACCTCGACCACTAGGGATTTTAAACTCAACACTTTCACTAATTAGGCCAAACAACTCTGTTACAACCTAATTCTAACTCGAGCCTCACCTTGAGTTCCTAAACTCAAGTTCCTGACACCTCTGTTCAGCAGTTCCTCTCAACTTCACTCGAAGTTTTCTCACACATACATGCTTCACTCAAAGCCTTTCTCTTACAGAACTTCACTCAAAGTTCCCTTACCCCAAAAACCAAAATACAATTGATCGAAATAAGCTTAGTGGAATTAGAGTAAGAAGGCAAAGAACAAATGGCTATTATGAGAGAATGAAGGCACTGACACTTAATAAGTAAAATAATTATTAGTCAGACACAATTTGGAACTTATCTATTTATATTTATAGTGTTAATCATGAAGAAGTGGGATTAATGTTAGAGTACACGTTTTAATCCATTTACCCATGATGTTCCTTCCCCTAAGGAACACGTTTTACATCATGTCCCATGATCCCATGAACTATAAATGAACATGGACAAAATGCAGCCATTACTCCTAAATAATAGGAGTTCCTTCAACATTATCCGAAAATCAGTTTTTATAAACTCTTTTTATCTTTAAATCTGAATTTCTAATCTTTAAGAAAATAATATCTTTGAAATAAATCTTTCTAACAACCGGATATTTATTTTCTTATTTTCGAAAAATAAATCTTTTCCAAAACAGATTTTCTTTTTAAAACTGATTTTATCATTTGAAATTAGAAATAACTAATTTCCTATAATCTAGGCATGACTTACTCCATTATCTTTTAATCGTTATACTAAGTACACGCCTAAGTCTAGTTCCTTGTATTAGCTCAGTTCCTTTAACATATTTACTAAGTGCCACTGAGTTTGTTCCTTACAGAGGAACAAACGCTTCATTCTCAAATATTCTGCCACAGTTCCTTACCATTCTTTCTTTGTTCCTTTACATTGGAACTAGAAAATAAAACGCCTAGCTTCTATTATTCTTGATCCAATGCTTGCTCCAGTATCAACATAGAAACTTCTTTACTTAGCCTTTGAAATCCTCTCTTGACTTCTTCATTGACTTTGTATTCTCCTAGTTCCTTGCATTGATACCTTAGACATCATACACTTAAATAATTCATTAGTTCACTACTTAGTTTGTTCCTTTGTTTCTTTGTCATTATCAAAACTAGGGTTCAACAGATGTGAACTTTCTCAAGCTGCTCTTTCTTTACTTGATGATCTAGATCACCCACATCTTCCATAGGTAAGCGTTCTTCAACTTCTCCACATGCACTCAACTAGTCGATCTTGTCAAACCAAGTTATGCTTTGACTTAAACTCCCGACTCCATTTAAATAAATGATAGCGAGTTTCTGAACACTTACGCACGACTTGGTACATAAGAGAACCAGAGAACTCACGATTCCATTGAGTATGAACTATCTCTTTTATTTCTTCAAAATCAAAGTACCAGTTTTCCAATTTGATTGAGCCTTTTCTCCTCTCCTTTTTCTGGACTGGTAAAGAGTAGGATTGGACTATGTTAGGAAATCAGAATAGGAAAATTCAAAGTTTTCGCCCTGGAAGGAGTGCATCCAGTGTTCTGAGGCGTATAGTTTATCTAGTCTTTCATAAATTATGTGAGGTTCTTGTCTGCTTTACACCAGGTGAAACTTTGTCCATGGAATCTAAGTTCCGAAAGATTTAGTTGGGTTCGCCAATTTGTAAACATCTCTTGTCCTTGAATTGACGATGACCCCCCCCCCCCAATCTTATGATTGAGAAATTTCACCTAATTAAAATCCTCCATGACTAAGTAGTCCATTGTTACTTGGCTTAGTTCTTCCTCTAGCATATCCCAAATATTTCTTCTAAAAGCTAAAAGGAGAACCACACAACAAAATGAGCTTCCATACATACATTAAACCATAGATTACATCATTTGTAATACAATCAAAATGATTAATAGAGCTGTTAAACACTGACAGCTTCACATCATTAACCCAAAAAAGAGCTAAGCCACCTGCATTATTAACACCATCGGCGATGGCTACATTAGGATTCTCAAATTATTACATGGACTCGGGTCCATGTACCTCTTACATGGCCCCCCTCTAAATATTCACTAAGCATATGTAAATTTTCAAGCACCACCACCTCTACCAACTCCAACCTGACACACTTCCGCAACAAGTAGGCGGATATCTTCCTCATTAACCACCAACACCTCCATCCTCTCTGACCACCTCCTCAACCGCACCACCACCACCGCTACATTCACCGTAACACTTCGAATGGAGCTTCATCCATTTTCTCACCTTCTCCACGAGTGACGCTTCGACTTCTGCCGCTGCAATGACGGTTGAATCACCATATAGATGGTTGCATCGCCGGTGGTGGAGGAATCGACGTCTCTATCTCCGTCCATGGTGATGACGAGTTTGATAAACCCTAATAGGAGAGAGAAAAATGATTGAATTGGGATGGAAAAGTGAGATTTTGGTGATGAAAGATAAATTATAGGGTTTTGTAAACTTTGATATGATATGTGTTCGATATTAACATGTTTGAGCAATTTTGTTTTTCCTGATTGAAAGTTAGATGAGTAATTTTCCTCTTGGATTTTTTGGTAGAGGAACTTAGCTAAACATTTGATGGTCTATATTGTTGAACATTTCTGGAAAGAAAGTGAGTATTTCACAATTCAAGTTGAACATTTGATGTTATAGATGAAGCGTTTGCACTTTTTTTATGTTTGGACATTTATGTTAATCAACATTTGAATAATTAGTTTATAAATGTGAATATTTGTGAATTATTTTAGTAATAATGCGAGAGCTACAATATTCAATTTCTTAGTAAAAATACAAATGCAACTATGTTTGTTGAAAATATTCATGAATTTGCAAGTTGAACATCGATTTACCTTTTTTTTCTTGTTTGTGTTTTTTATGATCAAATGTTGAATTTGTTCTTGCGAACATGAGATTTCGTTGATATTAATATTATTTTCTACTTTAGTTTTGCTGTATTTTGCTATTTTTTTTATTAAAAAAATTGGGCTATTTTCATGATTTTTAGGGAGGTTTTGGGGGTTTTGAGGAGAGAGAAAAATTGATGAAAGAGATTTTGGGGATTTGAGGAGAGAGAAAAAGAGATGAAAGAGATATTGGGAGTTTTTTGGGGTTTTATGGTGGTTGTTGGTATTTATATAGTAGTTGCATGGGAGGGAAGGGGGTCCATGTAAGAGGTACATGGACCCGAGTTCATGGTTTACTAATTGAGTTTGATTTATTAGTGCACCTTTGTGGAAGTTTAAAGTTGGATTTTTATGGTTTAATTTGTTGCAATAAGATGCAGTTTATTGATGACTGAATTTTGTACAAATTTGCTATTAGTATTGGAAATCCGTACGCTATCCGCACGATCCAATAAAGAGTCGACTTCTCAAAACTATATCATAGATAGAGGCCCTCATATAAGGCTGCATGATTCAACGTACAAAACAGGATCTATGCTATATTATGACATCTGATTCATTATTATCATAGTTATATCTTAGCGGAACTTTATTTGATTAAGTTAGTTTGTGTTTCATTTTTCTTAATATCGATTGTAGATGTCGTATGACTTTCGGTTAATGAAATAGATCTTTCCCCTTTTAGAAAAGGAAAAATTCCCACTGATAACCTACAACTTTGGCTTTTTTTTTTCCAATGATAGGCTAAAAAATGTTTCTCTTTCAACACTAACCCTTAATTAATGACTATCGCAAAAATGTGACATTAATGATTAAATTAACGTTAATTTTATATTAAATCTAACTATTAGCTTAAGCTAATCTAACTAGGTTACCTACCCCAATTGATTAATGACTGCAAGCCATTAATTAATATACCCCTCCCACCTTTCTCTTTCTTCTTCGAATTCCATCCTCTTCTTTGTTTTGCAAGTAGATTCGTAAACTCCATATTCTTCTTTAAACTTCATAACCATTTAAGTGCTGTAAGCATTTCAACACCAGCCACGCTAAGGGCTCATGAAGGACTTTCACTCAGTAGCCTAATCAAGTAGCATGTTGTTCTTTCTCTGAGCCTGTATTTAAAACCCCCACCAACGGCTGCAAATTAGAGAATCGAGTCATGGAGCTCTTCCAACAATGGAGCAATAAACACATAAAATCATACGATTATGAAAAGGAGGAGTTGAAACGTTTTGACAACTTTAAGAGTAATCTAAAATATGTTGTTCAAAAAACGGGAATCGGATCAGATTTACGTTCGATTTGAACTGGTTCAATGATTTGAGTAATGAAGAGTTCAGAGAAATGTATTTGGTTGAGATTAAGAACCATTGTTATTTCACTAGGAACACTACAAGAGGGGGGGTGAATTGTAGTGTGGAACTTATTGCCCAAATAATGAGGAATTTAAAACATAAGCAATAAGGAACTGAAAGTGCAAAAGAGATTTTTACGTGGAAACTTCTTGTCTCAATACAAGAAGAAAAACCACGACCTACTAAGGATTTAAACTCTTCACTATAATAGAAAATCTCCTATGATTCAACCTATTACATACTCAAGTTCCACTCGAAACTCCAACTCTCTCACAATCTCCATTCTATACTCTAGACTTAACTCTAAGTCTTTCAAGAGTTCCCACAACTCTTTACAAAAGATTTACTCAAACCCTTCACCCCTAGATAGACTTCACCCTAAGTCTATGCATACACAATAAGAACTTCCTCAAGTTCCTAACCCAATGTAATAGCCCTGTTTTTAAGTACCTTTATTTAAATGCTAATTATATTTATTAAGGTAATTATATTTCGAAAATCTTATTTTATTTGAGTTGGATTTTAATTATATTGTCGTGTTTGTAATATATTTATTTATTTAATTATATGAGATTATTTTTATTATTATTATTATTAAAATTATTTTGGGTCTTATGTGCGACTAAATTGTGTGGTATTTAGTCAAATAGGAAGTCAAAGTCAATTTGCCCTTGAACTCCTATACCTTCTGTCGGTTTGTTTGGATAAGAACCATAAAAACCCCAAATCTATTAACTAAACCCCATTTCCCTGTTCTTTTGCTCGACAAAACCGAAACCCCAATTGATGAAGACATGAAACCCCAAACCCATTCTCTGTTTCTCTCTCTTTCGCTTACTGCTACATTACCCTCCTGCCTCGCCGGTGTTTTATGTCTGCCGGAGCCGCATCGAACAGCCGCAACTTTGTTGTCGCTGCTGCTCTTCCGTTTGCTCTCTTTATTGTTCACGTCTCCCCTGTTTTGTTCGGTTGTCTTGCTGCAAACCCGATGTTCGTCGCCCGCGCCGCCACCCCGTCTGGCCGGAGCTTTTTCCTCTCTTTCGTCGCGCGATTGACTCCTTGGTTGTTTAGTCGTTGTTGGTGACTCAGCTGCTGGGTTGATGTTGCCCTGTTCTTCTCTCTCCCCTCTGTATACGACCACCGCGGCTGGTGTCGTCGCTGTTGTGGTTGTTTTGCTGCGCTGCTTTGTGCGTGGAGGCTGTCGATGCTTAGTTCGTCGGTGCTCCACCGCCGCGCATCGAAGACTCGAAATCCCCCCTTCATTCCTTTGTTCTTCGCTACCGACGTTGAGCAGAGGTAATCTTACTTATTTATTTTAATTCAGACCCTTATATTCATAATTCCAAGCCCCAAGTTTTTATTGTTGTTGTTTCTTTGTTGTTTGTTGTTGTTATTGGGTTGTTGTTCGTTATTGTTTTTATTGTTGTTGCGGTGATGTAGTTATTGTTGTTGTAGTTGTCGAGTTCAATGTTGTTAAAATCGAGATTCTAGTTTGAATCGAAAACAACCTTTAGAATCGAATCGTAAAATCGAATCGTAGAATCGTAAGATTCTACAAACATGTATAATCAAGATATTGCACTCAATCTTCATTGAATATGCTAAAATTATAAGTTAAAAGACCTAAAAATTGGAAAAAATAGTTATTTACCCACTATATTGGCAATAGCTATCAATATATATCTCTTATTTTCTTTGTTAGCATGATTTAAACTTGCGAGGTTTTCGCTAGTCAACAAAAATGTATAGAATCGTCTAGAATCGAGAATCGAATCGTCTACCATATTTTGAATCGTAAAATCGTAAGATTTTAAGATTTGAATCGTGATTTTAATAACTTTGGTCGAGTTGTTATGGTGATTATGGTGGATGTTGTTGGGTTGTTGTGGTTATGATCGATGTTGTATAACTGGTTGTTTAAGGGAAATTATATAAGGGTGAGTTTTGATATCGTATAGATAAGAATCTGGGTTGTCGAAGTTGTAGAGATTAGAAATCTTATGAGAAGTTTGTAAAGAAGTATGGATTATTGGCTTATATCGGCAAGTAAACTAATATGTTTGATTCCTAAGGGAATGTTAGTAAACTAATGAATAGGTTGCTTTTGGGAAGTTCATTAGTTGGTCTGTTTAGGTGATGTTTTTGAATAGTTGCTAATTAGTGCTATTGTTGGTGAGGTGATTATTGGAGGATGATTATGAAATTGAATTTCATTTGGAGATGAAGATTTATGAAGGAAATTATGTTGGTGGAACTGGATTGCATTTCAGGTAACTTTTATGTTCAGTAAAATCTTTTACTCATGCCCTTGTGTGTGTGTGTGTGTGAATATTTGTGTTATGTTTTCGATAAATAAGTTCGTACTATGGCCATAGTTATGAATGTGATGTTGTGAGTTGATTCTCGAAATGTTATTCGATGAATATGAATACAAATGTTTTGCTGGCTTAGTTTATGAACTGAAAATAGTAAGTGGGCAAGGTATGAGTGGAGGAAGGTTACTCTTTTGACCTGGTACAGGTCGGCTACGCTCCATTGCGAACTTTGGGGGTAGTGTTGCTGGACTCCATAGCGCAGCTTGGAGGCAGCATTTGTCCTTTTGTCCAAAGCTTGTACTTGCCACTGATTTGTGTAAGAGAGTGAGCTATGCCAGCGTTATTACGAAATGAAAATGATTTGAGAAATAAAAATGTTTATAACGGGCTGAAGTAAAGGTTACGAGTTTTCCACTCATTTTGAAATTTTGTTTGTTTTGTATTTCTCCCTGAATTTGCAGGTTTGATATCAAGAGCTCGGGATTGGAAGTGGAGCAAGAATATGATTACGTTTGTAAATGATTGATTTGTATTCTAGTGAGTTGATTAGAGAACAGTTATTTATTATTCCCTTGTACATAATATTTGGGAATCTAGTTGAGATAATTGTGTTATTTTAAGGATTTTGTTTTGTGGGCCAATGACCCACAGGTCCAGGATCGATTTCTAGGCTATGTTTCCGCTGCGAGTAAATGTTTAATCCGAGGCTTATTAAGCATTGATTGTGATTAGTGGACCTTAACTGTATTTACCTAGCAGCTCGGGAAAGCGGGATGTTACACCCAAACTTACTCAAGTTCCTAACTCGAACTTGATACAAGAATTCACTCAAACCCTTTACCAAGTTCCCATTACAAGAGTTCACACAACAAGAATATCAGTCTTTAGCGTCCGCAAAAATCAGACGGTAAAAACGCGGAATCGGACGCTAAATATATTAGCGTCCGCCAACGGACGCTGAAAGCCTGACGCAAAACCCTTGGTCGCTAATTCACCAAATAGCGTCCGCATATCGGACGCTAAATATTTAGCGTCTGCTTTTTAAATTTAGCGACCGCCAAAACGGTCGCTAATTAGCGACCGCCAGTCTCAGACGCTAATTAGCGACCGCCTAGGCAGTCGCTAATTAGCGACCGTTTCCTTGGCAGTCGCTAATTAGCGACCGTTTTTGCAGTCGCTATTCTTTGAAACGGTTGGTAAATGATTGGTCCGCATTTGCACTTCTTTTTTTTTGCTTTTGGTTAACAAGTATTAAATCTAATAGCTTTTTGCTTTTAATTAATTGATATTAAATGTAATAAGATATAAAATGATGCTAATACCATACTTCTTTTATTAAGGCAAACAAATTAATCAATTCAATTATTATTGATAATAAATGTAGATACAAGTGGAAAAAAAATCTAGAACTAAATTCTAGTATACTTGGAACAAAATCTAATACAAATCTCATATAATTACAATCTACACTTTAAACTCCACAAAAAAAAAAATCTGGAACCAAAACGACTTCAAATCTGGTATCTGGATCGAAACCAACTTCAAATCTGGAACTCAAACGCAAATCTCGGAACTCTGCAAAAATCAACAAAAACAAAGAAATTAATGCAATTAACCAGAAAAAACAATTATTAACAAGAATTAAATGAATAACAAGATCTAGGCAGTCGCTAATTAGCGACCGTTTCCTTGGCAGTCGCTAATTAGCGACCGTTTTTGCAGTCGCTATTCTTTGAAACGGTTGGTAAATGATTGGTCCGCATTTGCACTTTTTTTTTTTTTGCTTTTGGTTAACAAGTATTAAATCTAATAGCTTTTTGCTTTTAATTAATTGATATTAAATGTAATAAGATATAAAATGATGCTAATACCATACTTCTTTTATTAAGGCAAACAAATTAATCAATTCAATTATTATTGATAATAAATGTAGATACAAGTGGAAAAAAATCTAGAACTAAATTCTAGTATACTTGGAACAAAATCTAATACAAATCTCATATAATTACAATCTACACTTTAAACTCCACAAAAAAAAAATCTGGAACCAAAACGACTTCAAATCTGGTATCTGGATCGAAACCAACTTCAAATCTGGAACTCAAACGCAAATCTCGGAACTCTGCAAAAATCAACAAAAACAAAGAAATTAATGCAATTAACCAGAAAAAACAATTATTAACAAGAATTAAATGAATAACAAGATCTAGGCAGTCGCTAATTAGCGACCGTTTCCTTGGCAGTCGCTAATTAGCGACCGTTTTTGCAGTCGCTATTCTTTGAAACGGTTGGTAAATGATTGGTCCGCATTTGCACTTTTTTTTTTTTTGCTTTTGGTTAACAAGTATTAAATCTAATAGCTTTTTGCTTTTAATTAATTGATATTAAATGTAATAAGATATAAAATGATGCTAATACCATACTTCTTTTATTAAGGCAAACAAATTAATCAATTCAATTATTATTGATAATAAATGTAGATACAAGTGGAAAAAAAATCTAGAACTAAATTCTAGTATACTTGGAACAAAATCTAATACAAATCTCATATAATTACAATCTACACTTTAAACTCCACAAAAAAAAAATCTGGAACCAAAACGACTTCAAATCTGGTATCTGGATCGAAACCAACTTCAAATCTGGAACTCAAACGCAAATCTCGGAACTCTGCAAAAATCAACAAAAACAAAGAAATTAATGCAATTAACCAGAAAAAACAATTATTAACAAGAATTAAATGAATAACAAGATCTAGGCAGTCGCTAATTAGCGACCGTTTCCTTGGCAGTCGCTAATTAGCGACCGTTTTGCAGTCGCTATTCTTTGAAACGGTTGGTAAATTGGTCCGCATTTGCACTTTTTTTTTTTTGCTTTTGGTTAACAAGTATTAAATCTAATAGCTTTTGCTTTTAATTAATTGATATTAAATGTAATAAGATATAAAATGATGCTAATACCATACTTCTTTTATTAAGGCAAACAAATTAATCAATTCAATTATTATTGATAATAAATGTAGATACAAGTGGAAAAAAAATCTAGAACTAAATTCTAGTATACTTGGAACAAAATCTAATACAAATCTCATATAATTACAATCTACACTTTAAACTCCACAAAAAAAAAATCTGGAACCAAAACGACTTCAAATCTGGTATCTGGATCGAAACCAACTTCAAATCTGGAACTCAAACGCAAATCTCGAACTCTGCAAAAATCAACAAAAACAAAGAAATTAATGCAATTAACCAGAAAAAACAATTATTAACAAGAATTAAATGAATAACAAGATCTTGACTTTCTGTCTACATATAACTCGTAAGTTTCCTTTTTTTTTTTACAGCTCCATAGTACTGTTGGCTTTTTTTCGACACTAGTCACCTTCATCACCATAACTACATGCATGGAGCCTTTAAGAAACAGTCTTTGGTATACATACATTTTTACTAAGATACAACCAGGCTGCTATCATCTACATTGTTTAAAAAATTCAGGGTTCTTAAGAAATTGCAAAAACACAGGTTATAATCACTGTGACATAAACTGATTGCCTTCCTTTCTGTTTTAGTTCGTCCCATTCAATAATCCTCTACTAGTAGATAAGTACTTACTCCGTTTTTGAATACTCGCAACGTTGAAATATGCACAAGGACCAAGCACAGGAGAATGATATAGAGAGCTTAAAATAAACATATGCTAGAAAAGAGAAAGAAAGAATATAATGCAAAAATATAGACATTGCAAATAATAGAAACTTCCATAAATGGAAAATGTTAGGAAGTAAATATTAAACCAATCAACTTTCTCTATTTCCTTTATTCTAAAGATCCTCCTAAGAAGATTAAATGCATTAATTATACTTACCATTTACAAAACCTGCTACCTAATATTGTGATGACTTCATTTCGAATTTCTCAATCAAAACAACGTAGCTTCAGGAAGTCACCTTCTGATAAATAATGGTCATTATGCCAGCTCGAAGCTTTATGTATACTGTGTATCAAGAACTGACCTGCAAGGTTGAACAAAGCATCACAAACAATATTGGGAGGACAGAAAAGAATCTGGCAGATGAAGCATTTTAGAGAAAGGATAAAAGCCTGCTGGTTATTTAGAACTAGTTTAGCTGATTGGCTTTTTGCTGCTTACTTTAAGTCATCCAGTAACATGGCAATATTCCTACTTTTTTCTTCAAAACCTTTTTTTTCAGGGAACTGTATTGCATGCACTCATCAGCATACAAACCCTTAATTTGGTTTTAAAATGATCATTCACAATCATGCAGTGCTCTTTCAAATCTCAATCCATACTAGTTATCTGAATCCTCTTCCACAAATATTGACTGTTGGCAGCAATGATAACAAACAAGACCATTTCCCACTTTGTTCATCCACTTTCCTCTTCAATATTTGCTTGACATCACACTTTAAGGTAAATTAGTTAGGAAAATATTATTTCTCTCACTGTTATATGATGCACATTAGGTTACCCATAAAATACATCTTTACTTAGACCTAAAGCAATCTACAAAATGCAGTCACAACTCACATGACTTCTGCTTCATTATTTGGAAGATGTAGATCAGGAATCTGTTCGAATTTTAGTAGCTTTCAAGTTGACCAAAGACACTACTTGATTTGGGTACCTGACTTAAAAGTTTTAGACAGAGTATAAAAAGGGATACACAACCAAAATAATACCAAATCAAGCAGTGTATACCAAAGCAGAGATGGAAAATTCTATTTAGAGAAGTCTGAAAAAAAACTTTCCTGCTTGATTTGGGTACGTGACTTAAAAGTTTTAGACAGTTACTTATGAGCCTACATGTCGGGGGTGTTTCTACTTGTAAATGGCAGCTTGCCTACTAGATACAAGTCCCTACCTATTTAAATCACTGAGTCAAGTCACCCATAAGCAAGAAGGTCAAGAAGAAATACAGTCTACTCATACAGAACTCAAGCATAATTAAACCATCTCAAAAGTGACAGAAGTAATAACAACCTGCACAAGCCTTGCACATCACAAGGAATGAATTCTTATGTGAGAAAACTAACACATCAAAATAAGTAGTCATGTAACAAGGAAATATGATAGGAGCTCTAACTAATTATCTTAGCTGTCTGCGCAATAGAAGTTACCGCAAATGTCCAGTACCAATGCTCGTATCCAATGAAGATACTTAAGCCTATCTAAGCTAGCAGGGGAGGTTTGACATTCAACACAACTAAAACCACAACTTTTAATATTCTTCCCTCAATTTGTACTAATTCGCTGCATTAAAGTTCTTCCCCTCTTTTGCTTTATATCTTAATTTCCCTTTTTACTCTACCATGCCACACTTATTGGACCCATTTAAGTTCACACTCGCTCACAACTACATCATCTTCCCCGTCTCAAAAACAGTAAAGAACGGGAAGGAGCAGCAAAAAAATTCAACTCCAAAAACAAATGCATTAAAACAGCAATACCAACAGTAAAGATTATTGCTTTCCCATTTCAAGACTTGGTGAACCCTTTTATAAAACATTAGATTAAACCATATTAGCAGCTCCAATAGCACATTGGTTAAAACTTGACATAAGAGATTAAAACTTATTGGAGTTAGAAGATTTGAGTAGAATTTGAATCATTCTTTGTTATTATATTGATGCACAGAACATCAAAGCTCAGAAATTGAAAGCAAAAAAAAATCAAAAGTAGTCATCTTTTACCTTGTTCGAATCAACTTGAAGCAGGTATAATTCTTGATCAGTGTTTCTGAAAAATCTTTGTAAAGTTAGTTGTGCCTGAAAATAAGAAGTCGGATTAATTTTCAGCTAAGAAACTAAAAATGCTAATTATTCCAATTGATAACAAAAAGTCATTACTTTGAAATAAAATAAAAAACAAAATCCTAAGCAACCCAACTAAACGAAATAAATACATACCCAAAATCAACACAAAATCATATATAATCCCCAAAAAACCCCAAATCTGATAGAAGAAGAAAAAACCTCGAAATAATTAGGACAAAAATCCGACGAAAAAAATCAAGAAAAAATCAGATCTGAAACAAAAATCGAAAAAGAGAGGATTAATAAAAATCGAGAAAACGAAAAAAACATATGAAAAAAGGATTCGAAAATAAAAATCGAAAAAAAGAGAGGATAAATATGGGGTTTTGAAGGAGAATTGAGAAATTAACAAAAAAAAACTAGATCTGAAACAACCCACAAAAAAAAACCCAAAAAAATCACTAACCCTAAAACGAAAACCTGCGATGATGATTGGCTCAGAAATCGATCGAACCTCCCTTGAAATCAGAGCAAGTGTGGTAGCGGGCAGAATACCGTCGACGGTGAGAGAGAAACAAATAGAAAGGAAGAAGAAAATAAGAGCGAGAAAGAAGATGAAGAAGACGACGGTTGTGATGTGAGGTGAGAGAATAAGGTGGGTTCTGATGTGAGGTGAGAGAATAAGGTGGGTCGTATTTTTTTTCTTATGACCATTGAATACCGTCCGTCATGTTAGACGGTAAACTTGTAAAACGGAAGCTAATTAGCGTCCGCTTCAAAGACGGACGCTAATTTCAGAAAAGCGGATGCTAATTAGTGTCCGCCTAAAGACGGACGCTAATTTTACAAAAACGGACGCTAATTAGCGTCCGATGGAGTCAGACGGTAAATTCAGACGCTAAAAGCACGGATTCTTGTTGTGTCACTCAAACCCTTTAACCCCAAACACAAATACAGACGCTTGATAATTTGGTTTAACTCTAGTATATATAAACTGAATAACTATAAAGGAACATGGCACTCGTAGGAACTTGAAACTCAGAGGAACTGACTCAAACAAGGAATAGATTATATATTTCTTTTGTAACGCTATTCCTTAAGCCAAACTTATGGAATGACATAAGTCTAGCACTATGGAAAGAACTAGTCAGACCATTTGAAACTCAATTGAACTTGTATATTTATAGCAGTCTTTTAGAATGAAGGTGGGATTAATCATGTGTTAGTGATTAAACCATTATCCCATGATGTTCCTTACACGGAGGAACACGTTCCTTAAACATCCCATGATCTCCATGATCACTGTTAAACGTGGGAGAGAATAAATTACTGCTCCTTAATTTTGCAACCACTTTAACCATTAATTTGAAAATATGATTTAATTAAAAACATATTAATTATTAAATCTGAAATTAAATCATTTTAATAAAAAATTTATCTTTAAATTTCTTCCGTAAAAATCAAATAATATTTTTATTATCTTTTGAAAAATAAAATCTTTTCCTTAAAAAGATTTCCATAAAATCATATTTTTTCCTTAAATAAAACGGTTACCTAGTTACTAGGCATAATTTACTCAACTGACATAACTGTACCGTTGTAATGCTCCATCCTAAGTCTAGTTCCTTTTACTAGATTAATAGACTACCACGTCTGTTCCTTGGAGAAGAACAGACAGACAAGTTCTTTAACAATACTCATTATACGTATTATAAATCTAGGCTTTTTATTTTCCAAAAACTGAAAAGATAAAATTAGATTAATTAAAATCAGATTCCTAAAGAAACCGATTTTTAAACCTATTTTATTTAAAACTTATCGTTTATTTTAAAACTAAAACTTATCTTAAAACAACTAATGCACATTATTTATAAATATTTAACCACGTAGAGATTTATTAAGAAATAAACTCTAAATAAATTCTTATAGATTAAGATAATAATATGCATCATTTATTGACTCTTAAATACTTTTGACTCTAAGTTCCACGAGTTCCTTTGACCTTACGAGTTCCTTTAGACCTTGTTCCATTACCTTTCACGTTTCCACATACTTACATGAATCCTAGAAAATAAACTCATATTTTCTGCCTTCATGCTCCATGCTGCTCCAACTCAAGAACCGCATGTTTATAGCTCCACCTTTGGAACTTCGGTGTGCTAGTTCCTTTAAGAAACTTCGCACTCATAGTTCCTGCTCAGGAACCTCTTGTTTCAACTCTGAAACGTTATATTGCTGCTCCCACTCAGGAACTGCTCCAGAACTTCATATTCAATGTTCCTCATAGGATGTACCTAGGAATCGCTCTATTTGTGTTCCTTATAGGAACTTCACTTATGGGAAGACCTTCATGATGTGATATATTCAACCTTTGATGACTTGTTTCATGTTAATGTAATATGCACATCTCAAACATACATGTTAGTAAGATAATCATCATTTGTTTACAATCATCAAAACACTACATGACTCAACAGCCATGTTAAATGGATTAAAAGGAAGCTGAAAATGTAGTCGATGAAGGAAAACTAAAGGGAGGGACTAGGGAGTTGGCTCATGAAATAATAGGTTAATCAAGGTTAGGCTAAAAGTTAGATTTAAGATAAATTTAATATTTATTTTATCATTGATGTCACATTTTTACAATAATCATTAATTAAGAGCTATTGTTGAAAGTGAAAAAAAAATGATTTACTATTGAAAGAAGTCAAAGTTGGAGGTCACTAGTGGGATTTCCAAATAAGTAGGCAATATATATTGAGATAGAGTAAACTTATTCTATCATAAAACCTCCTTTGTTCAAATATAAGATGTTGTGCATTAGTATATTATATGTATCACATACAAAATGACATGGCTTGCATTAATAATTCCATATTTTCTAACTTGGTACAAGAAAATTGGTAATCAAGACCAAGAGCATGCATCATGATTCATAAGTCAAAAGGTTTAATTTTTTTTTTTTTTGGGGTGAAAGAGAGGGGGTAGCCCCTAAAGAAAACAACAAAAAATAGTCTAACTTGATCAATATAATTTCATATTTCCTTCGTGCAATGACCATATTGGTCTTACCTTTTCATATATGGACAATACTCATGATTGACATTTTGGTATACAGTGGTACATATATTACTGATTTTTGATATGTATTCATATATACAGTTGTATGATCTTAGATCAATCATTCCATTCCAGCAAACTAGCCATTACCACTATCAAAAAGCTACAACTTATAAGAAAAATATAATAATGAATAAACTTATATGTGCTCCATGAAAAAAAGATGCTTATAAAATCTTTGTGAAATAGATATTGTTTTGCTTATTTATCCTTGACATATAATTAGCCAATTAGGTAGTAGATTCGCAAGATATGCGACATGCATCTAACTAAAACATATGTAGATTTTGTCTGCCATGCGCCAGCTCAGTTGATCCTGTACCAATGAATTGAAAGAGATTAGCAAATGCTAGGCTGGTCAAGCCTAGACGTGCAAACAAACCGCCAATCAGTGGCTCTTAATTCCTAAGTTCATCAATCACCGATTATCATCGTCCATTATCATTTGCGGTTAGTCTTGGACGAAAGAGACAAAAATATATGCATTATTATTACAGCAATTTCGGATTTCATGCCCTAGTATATATTTTCTTGACTTTGATGGCCCTATAATTATAGTTTTGACTATGATCAATTTTTGGTTTGTGAATGATTCTTGCAGTATTCAATTTTTTTAAAATTTTGTGGTGGAGGTTGTGCAGACAGTTTATAATCAAATTTTAATTTAATATGATGTATAATCTGATGAGCTTGAAATGAATTTATTGAACTCAAGATAATATGTATGATGTCCTATGATTAGTAACTATTTTAACAAGATTTGATGGTAGTATACTAGTATTCATACTAAGTTACTAACAAATAAGGTGCATTTTAAGTTGGGGAGCTCGGATCTTTAAGTGTAATGGTAGGTTTTCTATCTCCTACATGGGAGATTAAGGTTCAAATTTTGGTGAAAGCAAAATTTCAATATTGTTAGGGAGGAGGGGGGCTATGAGGCTTGTTGGGCCTCTGGGTGAGTGACCCTATATATGCGAGGGCAGCCCAGAGGAAATTAATCTTACCACGAGTTTTCGAAAGGGGGCCTTCGTCATTTATTTTATAAAGTAATCACCTTATACTCTACATGAGTATATCTATACTAATATATTAAAAGGTGTTCCTAAGCAAGGAACAATGCCACATGACGTCTTCGTTTGGAGTATATTATGCTATGTAATCCACATATACTAAAAATAATAGAAAATGCATTAGGTTAGATTTAATCCCGAGATTACTGCAAGCATATATACTAATGTGTTAACCACTCAACCAAGTAATACTTGATGTTATTTGTTGAAAGTAAAGTATTAATAAATGAACAATATAATTATTCGGGATGTAATCCAAGCCTAAAAAGTAGTTAGTATATAATATTAGATCGTTGTTTGGCATAACCCATCGATAGCACTTCATAAAGTTGAAAAGCTTTTTCCATTCAGTTAGGAGCATGCCAATACAAACATAGAATTCTCTTGGTAGGAGACATACAACTTTATTAAACTTGATTAAAGACATAAAAATGTTTGGACACCGCTAACATTACAATTTAGTGATCATTATAGAATATTAATATAGATTAAAGGAAGCTTAGTAGAAGTTAGGCACAAAGTATGATAGTAATATAACAATTAAAATAAGCTAGCCGTCTCCAGGCGGCCCTTCATGTCAGCATGTTGATTGCTGCACATAATTTAGAGGGCACCTTATCATTTAATTAGTTCATCAATCATGTCAATAAATATTTCAAAATATCACAAGGAAAGAGACATCAAATTACAAAAAGGGAATGCATATTTAGCTAGCTTGTCTTCATTAAATAAACTCAAAGTATCATTAGCATAATCTTCTATTCCTCCTTATAACTAGGTACAATTTTGTATAAATTCAAAAATATATATATATGTAACTTTTGGTGATAAAAACTAGTAAAAAAAAACCCGTAATTCAAAGAATAAACAAAAAAAGAGACAAACGTATATTGTATTCCTATTCTAATCTAGACACTTGACATTTTGCAAACTTCTATTTACAAATATGAAGTTTTTTCTTTTTCTCCTCTCTTTTAGAGAATTTTTTTTTAACATTTGGTTGTGGTCTATGCACCTCTACCCATGTGGTGGTGGCCAGGGGAGTTAAACCCGTTTCTGAGATTTTTTTGTACATTAGGGTCTGAGTGTACAATGCTTGAAGGTTTTGGTGCTCTTAACCGGCTTATGTCATGTCGACGAGGAGGACGTTCCTGGTGGTTATTGTGGTTGTGATGGTGGCCATTTTCTCTCCTCGCTTCACCTTCGATTTTGTCATGGGAGGGACTTTGATCACTTGGTGCAGTGTACACAAAGGGTCCAGATGGAATATCATGGACTAGGTTCAACAAGGGTTCCAAGGTCTTTACGACAACACTCATAGTGGGTCGGCTCTTAGGCCGATGGCTCAAGCATTGATAAGCTAGTAATGCAGCCTTTTGAGCTCCATCTTCTGAGTATTGGCTCTCTAATCTTGGGTCCATTAATCGAGTAAGTCTTCGTTGGCTTTGTAGTTGTGGTCTAGCCCATTCTGCTAAGTTTTGCTCTCTTGGAGGGCGATTTTTATCCATTGAGCGCCTTCCTGTAAGAAGTTCTAAGAGTACGACTCCAAAACTGTATACATCACTCGCTGCTGTCAAATGACCTGAATGAAAGCAAAAATATATATAGATTTAGTAAGAGCAGCAGGTGATAGCTTAGTGGTATTGACATCACCTCCGATCCCAGAGGTCACAGAATCGAGTCTCACCCCTTGCAAAGAGGGATCCCCCCGTAAAATCTATATAGGTAAATGTTGTACAACAATTTATGCTTTTGGTGAAAAAAACAAATTATGCCGAAGTGAAATTAAATTGATGCTTGTAGGAAAATTATAAGTGATGTATGTTATTATATGGTACAAGTTACATACTTGTATAAAAGTAATCTAGGAGTTCTTTTTTAAGTTAAGATTTTTCAATATCTTGCTTAATTGGATAATCCATCTATACCCATCAATTCAGAGGAATACTCTTCATCTAAGTTACTTGAAATTGTCAAATAACTTCGTATAAACTACTAATATCAAGGAAAACTACCAATTTTGAAAATTATAATAGTGAATTCATTTTTCCAAGGAAAACAATATTTGAAAATTTCAACTAGGAAAAGAAGAAATACCTGTCATGATGTATTCAGGAGCGGCATAACCTTGTGTCCCCATAACTCTAGTAGAAACATGGGTATCATCTCCCTCAGGCCCATCTTTTGCCAAGCCAAAATCAGATAGCTTAGGAGTGAAATCCTGCAAAATTACATATGTAACTTAGTATCAGTAACATATAACTATATACAAACATTATGCATAGAACGAATTTATGGCTTTATTTTGCTACTCAAGGCCTGTTCTTTTCGGCATAAAATAGCTGAACTGAACTGAACTGAAAATAGGCTAGACAAATTGTACTTACAGAATCTAATAAGATGTTCGAGGCTTTAAAATCGCGGTAAATGATAGGTTTCTCTGCTTCATGAAGAAACGCAAGTCCTTTAGCAGCTCCAAGGGCAATCTTTAGTCTTGTTAACCATGGAAGTGAAGCAGAAAATCCTGCAAATAATAAAATTAATTCTTGGAGTTAGCTAGATGAATTCTTTACTTTATGTTTAAGCACATTAATTATTACTTGACAGAGAAACAATTGAAAAATTCTAGATGCTGACATATAGCATGTTCACAAAAAAGAAATTAATTGTAGTACACTTGACAAACTGGACATATTAAACAAAATGGTAGATTGAAGGGTCAACATATATTGATGTCATTAGTCTATCTGAGTAGTTGAAAGACACACAAACTATGCATTTCAATACTTATCATACATTAATGCCAAAGTCATTAATTTTAGACAAGGAATGACATAAAGCACTTGATTACTTGTTATTTTTCCATAAAATGTTAAAATGTTTGAGATTTAAAGCTTTGACATGAAATTTACCAAAAAAAAAAAACCGCTTGAACATTAAATTGCGTCTTGACTTTTTTCAGATTGGGTTGACTCGTGACATTTTCTTATAAGTTGTTTCTTTTACATTACATAATTATATAGTAAAGCCCACATATTATAACTAAAGTTAAGTTATGTTCTAACTAAATAGTAAGACGCTTCAATTGATATTACCAGGTCAAGATATAAAACCTATATCATTATCGTCGTTTATATTACTAAATAAAACAAATTTTTTCCTATCTAATAGAGGTTAGACATATATCATTATAATTGAATGTGAATAAGTCATATTTATAGCAACTAATACATGCTAATATTGATTACTACAAGAAACATAAAAAGATTATTAATATGATAGCGACCAACAAGTTTGTTTCTACTTCCTTTTCATCCCAAAACCCTTTTTCTAAAAAAGCTAATCAAACAAAGAAGGAAATCATGAAAATGAGGCGTCAATGTCAACACCTAATGTACACCTAATCCTCTCTATATGTGCCCAAAAGATGAAAACATTGTGAATATGCATTAACAACATGGTAGAAGAATGATGAAAAAGCTAGCCCACCAAAAATAATGCAAACAAAATAAAATATATTAAATCAAATGAACTTTAATTTAATAATTGAATAAATCCAAGTTGGTGAACTTACTTCGAAAGAGTTGATTTTCAAGGCTACCTCGAGGCATATACTCATAAACTAGAACTCTATGTTCGTCTTCACAGCAATATCCAATCAACTTTACCAAGTGGGGATGTCTTAGTTGTCCTAGCACTATGACTTCAGCCTGCATCAATTATTTTCAAGGACAAAAATAATTATTCTCTTCATTTTTTTTTTTTTTCTTTTAGTAAAAAAAAATAGAAAGAAACCCAATTCACAGACCACCCTAAAACATCCTTACGGATTATAATTAATCTCTTCATAAATATACAAAATTTACCTTATTCAACATACTCCGTCCGTTCCGAATTAAATGCGACAATTTCACTATTTACATTTTTCACTTTGACTAAGGTTTGCGACTTGTACATAATGAAAAATATGGTAAAGTGGGATGTTGTTAGATTCGTCTCATGACGCACTCGTATAAAATGTAATTTTTATAATTTATACTTTTAATTATAGATATTTGTAGTCAAAATAATGTGTCGACATGTGTAAAAGTGAATTTGTTGCATTTAATTCGGAAGGAAGTAAATAAAAAATACCTTCTTATTCCCCACCTACATTAATTGACTAATATTTGAAAACCTAAGAATAAAAGTTAACGTGAAAAGTGAATTCATACCAGCCATTCACGATGACCTTGAGTGCCATCAAGGTCAAGAATTTTAACTGCAACAGGTTGGGCCTTCAAGCCGGGCCTAATTTTATCATCAATGAAGCCTTTATGGACCGGGCCAAACCCACCTTCACCAAGGAAATTACTTGAGGAGAAATTTTGAGTGATCAATCTTAACTCATTGAGATTAAAGACATGAATGTTTGAACCAGCAAGAGAAATGGATAGATCCTCAGATAAAGTAAGTGAATTTGGGTCACTTAAATTTGCAAAACCAATTCTTTGAAATGGATTAATATAATGATGATGATGTTCTTCTTCAGCTGCAACTTTTCTTGGTTTTGGAATTTCAGCTGATGATTCTTCTAAGATAATACAACATGGCATAAATGTTCTCCATGACATCTTCTGATTCACTGTCATTTTATTATATGATCGATCTTGGTTTATATTCAAAAAAAAAAATGATGAATTTATGTGTTCTTAATTCTGTAATAATGTTTATAATGTTGTTTGTGATTTTGTAGTTAGGCTAGTTGAACCTTAATATTGTCATGAAAACAAGAGATATATAGAGAAAGAAGAGAGAGAAAGAATTGAAGGAAGGTTTTGGGATGGTGAAAAATGAGAAATGGTTTACAAGAGACTTTAAAGGGAGGAGAAGTTGTAGAGGAACCCTCCTTTCCCTTGCGCTCTAATATTCAAATCAACAACTACCCTCTACAATAACAAACATATGTAAGAGGTTTACAACCTTTTTTTTTTTTGGTAAAAAAAGACTTTTTATTTTAGGGGATAAAATGTAAGTACTCCGTATGTCTCAAAATATAGTTTTTATTTCTATTTTAGGAGCCAAATTTTAAAAAATTTGATCAAATATTCTTATTAATGTATGTAAAAAAAAAATATTCATGAGGAGTCTTGCTAGATTCGTCTCAATGTATAAATTCGTAATATCAACTTTTTATATTTTTTACTAATAAGAAATAGAAGATATCTTAGGTCAAAGATACGTCTTGAAGACTGTGCAAAATGAAAGGGGAATTATATGAGGGAGTATTATTTAGTGACGTCTAAAGAATTGAGATAATAGGAGGTCTTAAGTCTTATGTATTTGGTTGAGATGAGATAATGACATGGCTACCCCTCCCTTGACTTTGGCTCTCATATTACTATTAACATCACTAGTGTCAAACATTGCTTGCCCACAAAGTTTAGCATATTTGGCAGGGATGATTTGGCGGAATCATGTCAAATTATCCTATCAGTTGTTGTTTTACTTTTGTTTCCTTCAAGTATTAGACCTTATTTTTATATCTAATGAAAATTGAAAACCATAAATATCGAGTTTAGGTGTATTCATATATAGTTCGCCGGTTTAAAATAGTGTGAACGCTTTCTCTTATTTCAATTTGATTTGCGTGAACCCAATTCATGTTAATATTAGTATGCACCAGGTCAAGCTAAAGCACATATTAATTCTGAACAAGTCACTATATCATTCAAACCTACTCTATCATACAAAAATACACTATATCATACAAAAAACTCACTATATCATTCAGAATATACTATACATGCAAAAACTACATTATTTTCAAACAATCCACTATATCATTCACAAACTCAATATATCATTAAGAAACATACTATATCATGCATAAATTACATCATTTCTAATAATCCACTATATCATTCAAACACTCACCATATCATACAAAAACTCAATATATTATTCTCTCTTATGTGAACTACTAAATAAGCACTCTTCATGGCCACTCATAACTAATCTAGCTATTTTGGATTAATAGAAGACTTGATATCCCACTAGCCTTAAAATTATATTCTAGCTTCTAGATCGAATTTGTGATACCCATATAAGGCCATATAACAATTTTGAAAGTTGTATGGCATGCATGAATGAGCTGAGGAGTGAGGAAATATCCTGGTGTGGTCCATGCATGACTTATTAAAATACACACAAATGCACTCACTTAACCAATGTAATTTTATAGTTCTCGTCTGTAATCATAATATAACAAATGATCAATATAAGAAGATAAGATATAAATCAAAGGATTATATCATCAATATTCATAATTGCAAGTTGCAACAATATAAACAGTAAGATCCGTATTAATTACGATCCTACGATTCGAAATAACATCACCGATCTCAATCCTACGTAGGATCTTAATTATGTAGGATCTTTCGATCCTACCAAACCACAAAAAATCACATGGTAGGATCTTAATACGATCCTACGACTTTCCGATACGATCCTATCGTAAAAAAAATCACAAAGTGATATCGCATATTATATTTCTCTTATTAGATTTTGGTTGCATGTTACTTCAATCTTATAGTATTGAAGACTATCATCATTTGCTAATGAAATAAATCATAAGTGATATGATCAGTAAACATTCAACATGAGGTTGTCATTATATTCTAGCATAATCTATTTTACAGAATTGTAGAATCTTACAATCCTACGATTCGATTCCACCGATTCGATCCTATCAACCCCTACAATCCAAAGTAGGATTCCGATCCTGATAACATTACTTGGGACATAACCTAGATCTATACACTATTTAAATCATGAAGACGGTTTCGGTATAAACAAAGGCTAAATACTACTACAACCATCAACTTGGTCATTCAAACAATCCTAATGTAAATTAATCTTATAAAGCAATAGAACTAATCCTAATATAAGAGCTGGTACATATATATCATTCTCTCTTATCATGACTGTAGGATTTAGAATTTGTTAATCAATGAGCCCAATGTATTTGCAAACAAAACCTGGGATCAACCAAAAGTTTTGTCTTAGTAAATAAAAAACTACAACAAGATGAATAATTGAATCTTCTTTTTGGGGTGAAGTAGGTAACATTATCCATAGTTTGGATAACAAGCTCATATTTATTAATAAGTAAACCTGAGGAAAAAGTGGTAAAAATTAGCCCGAGGTTTAGCGCTTTTAGTCAACTATAATTATATTGTACAAACGTAGATATGATTGTTTCAAAATATTGATACTAGTAATATTAGATAGAAAAAATAATAATGGTAAACTAATAAGAGGTGGTATGACTTCAATACAGTTGAAAAATTGGAATTGTATGAGAGTTGAAAGACACGGTCTTTGATTTATTTATAATGATTTATTTACTAGTGAATAGTAATACTTCCTTCGTTTGATATTACTCGCTACACTTCTCAATTCACGGATTATTCTTAAGTAATTTTTGGAGAAGAGAGAGATAGAGAGTAAAAAGAAAACGGACTCATGTGAGGTAAGAGAGATAGATAGAAATTATTGCCTAAAAAGAAGTGTAGCAAGTAATGTGAAACTTCTCACGATACAAAATGTAGCGAGTATTATGAAACGGAGGAAAGTAGAATAGTACCACTTTTTTATAATTATTAGTCAGCGAGCAGAAAAGAAATAAGAACACGGTTTCGCTGGCCTGCCAACTATGCCAAGGCCAGGTCAAGAGGGCAAAAATGGAAATATAAAGAATGTGGTTAAGAAGACTGAGCAACAAGTTGGGTAGGTTGAAATATCACTGTTGCTCTTTTCTAGAAGGTTTTTGTTTCCTTTCATCCAATTATTGTTATATTATAAACAATCTGAAATTTGAAAACCAAATAAAAACGTAATGCAAACAGAAGCAATCAAACCCTGTGCGGCTGTGCTAAAGAGTCAAGGGTTTCCAATATTGGAGTAGAAGGTCATAAACTGTTTTGGATATTCGAATTTTGTTACTATATTGATATTTGATACTTTTGCTTTGTGGGTCCTTTTTTTTGTTGGTATGCACAAATTATATTACTAGATAGAATTTGAAAAGTTGATTCTATTTGATAAGTAGATTGAAATCTAATTAAAAAAAAAGGGTTAGAATAAGGGTGTGTTCTCTTCAACTTAAAAAAATTAAGTTTCAGGTCTAATAAGTTCAGATAAGTTGTAATCAGGTCCAATCAGGTCAATAAGTTTCAATTAGGTCTAAGTCCAATAAGTTTCAATCAGGTGCAATAACTTCCAATCAGGTCTAATCAGGTCTAATAAGTTATAATCGGGTGCAATAAGTTTCAATCAGGTCCAATAAGGTCCAAATAGTCAATATTCAATAAACATTTGTATTATTGTTCATTATTTTATTATTCATATCACTATTAGCTGATTATGTTATTATTAGAATTTTTTATTAAAATATCGCAATGTATAGTATTATACTTGTATTATTCTCAATTATTTGATTATTCATATTACTTTTGATTTTCTACTAGTGCTTTATGAAATCAAAACAAGATTATTAGATATATTAGTGGTGAAAGTTATGTATAGGCAAATATATAAATAGTAAATTTTTTTGTTAAATTATTTATCATAAGAGATAATTAATAATAATTATTTTAATAATTATTACTTCATAATAAAATTTTTAGGGGTAGTATTTACGTTAGAGATAATATTTATGTTATTACTCGTCAATTTTTTTGTCTAATAAGGTATAATAAGTTTCAATCATGGTCAATAGTGTCTAATAAGTTTTAATCAGGTCAATAAGTTTCAATTCAGGTCCAATAAGTTCCAATCAGGTTCAATCAGGTCCAATAAGTTGAATCAGGTCAATCAGGTTTAATAAGTTCCAATTAATTCAGTTCAGGTTCAATAAGTTCAGTAAGTGGAACCTAATACTTCTGAGTAATGTAAACTTGGGAGCGAGGGGGGATGATAAGGGAAACATCACCTCCACAAAAAGCTCATAGTGGGATTTGATCTCATGATCTTAAAGTTATGAGGTCAAATCCTTATCATTAGGTCAAACCTTGCTTGTTTTACTCTCAAAAGAAATGAGTTACTAATCTTGGAATCTAATACTTCTCAATTCATGTGAACTTGTGAAGTAGTTCAAACTAGGGGTGGCAATGATGCGAGTTGAGTTCGGGTTTGAGCTAGCTCGACTCGACTCATTAGCATTTTGAATCAAGTTTGAGTTGAGCCAAGCTCACTCGAGTCGAGTTTTGACCGAGCATTGATCCAGTCGAGTTTTGACCGAGTCGAGCTTTGACCGAGCATTTATCAAGTAGCTTGCAAGTGTCTCATGTTACAAGCAACAATAAGGTAGAAAAATGTTGAATTTAGGTATCTTGCTATTGATAATTAGGTATTCGAGCTTCTCACGAGTTCTCGAGTCGAGTATCGAGTTGCTCAACTCGACTCACCAACATCTCGAGTCGAGTTCGATTCGAGCTCACTTGAGTCAAGCTTTGACCAAGTTTTGACCGAGTCGATCTCGAGTAGCTCGAGAGTTGTCTTATCTCATTGCCATCCCTAGTTCAAACTACAAAGTACTCCAATCGATCATAGAGTGTAACTCAGAGTAAATCATCCTCAATAAGTACACTATAACATTCAGAGGAAATAAAAAAGTGTAAGGTGGTTACAATATCTACATAGTTAGTTAGTTTCTCTAACTCCAATCATTTTCTTTTATAAATATTTCCCGCATTATTTTTATCATCCAACCTCTCTACAATTATATAGTGTATGTTGAAAATTGCCACTTATTATCCACTATCTTCCATAAATCATACAAATCAGTGGATAGTAGTCCAATTATTATTAAAGTTTTATGCAAGTGATATCTAAGGACAAAGATATTGAATCTCATTTTTGCATCAATACTTTCTAAAAATTCTACATGACAAAAACACTACGTAATAAGTAGTGTTTCCCGAAATTTCATTTACTTATTGGATCCAAGTATCTATACTAAAATAATGCTCACTGTTTTGTACAGTGAAAAAACAGATAAAAAAAACATGTAAATTTAAAACAGGAAATCTGTGTTGTGGGTCCAAATAAGAGAGGGGCCCGGAGTGGTGGTGGGGTAAAAGCCCAACAAAATGTGAAGCGGTAACCCATTCATTGTTGTTGGTTATTTTTGAATTTTGAGCAAGGTCAGCGCAGAAGATTCCTAGCTAATCTTAGCTATATAGTACAACTTGTTCAATCATGCTTATGTTATACTCCCTCCGTCCCATAATATAGTGCTTGTTTCTTTTTTACACGGTCTTCAAAACGTAACTTTGACCTTTAATATCTTTAATTCCGTATTAATAAAAAATATAAAAAGTTGATATTATTAAACTACACATTGAGACGAATCTAACAAGATCTCACATGAATATGTTTTTTTATATATACAAATGAGAATATTTGGTCAAAGATTTTAAAATTTGACCCATCAAAAATGAAATAGGCACTATATTATGGGACGGAGGGAGTATCCAGTATCCACCCATAATATTAAACAGTGCTTTTATTATCAATGTCTGCCTAAAACTTTAGTTTAACAATAACATTATGCAAATTTGGGATTTACATCTGTCATCAACTAATTCACCCTTTTTTGCAAATTTCTTCCGTCTCCCTTACATCAAAGTCAATACATAGAATGACGACGACGTCAAAGTAATTTATGTCGTTTTGATGTATTATTTATTCGCAATTTAGATCCTGCACGGAGGTGTAGGTAGAGGAACCTACACCTCGTGCAAAACGGCAGCGTTTTGTGTAGTTTAGGGGGGGGCCAAAGTTTGGATGAATTTGGGTGAGTTTGGCGCCTTTTTTGAAGTGGGCCAGCTGAGTTAAGCTCATGGTATGTCATGGTGTACTTTGTAACTTACATCAATCAATCATTCATTTTATTTCTCTCTCATAAATTTATGTAGAAGCATTTAAAGTCTCTCTCTTTTTTTTTTTGTTCTTCATTGATTTCTTTCTGAGTTTCATAAATTTATATGATAATTTGGCAGATTTTACTTTTGGGTGATTTTCGGTTTGTATTTTTAAAATCTTTGCAAGTTTTATGGTACAAAACTTTGAAAAAATGGAAGATATTAGTGAAAACGATGTTGATAATGTTGTTCTTGATAATGCAATGGAAGATTTATGGAATGAAGGAGCAAGTGAAGAAGATGAATTAGAGAAGAAGAATGGTATTTAGCTACCAAACTTTTTTGTTAATGTACAAATGCATGTTAGTTGATGTGCAAGAATATAGTAATGTACATTGGGGTATTAAAACTGTACAATTGGTTGACTATTAATGTACAGGGGCAGTTTGTACTTTGGTTACGTATGTCAGATATGTTTAATGTTATCCCATGAAGGGTCAATATGCGCAGTCACTCACTCTGATTTATTGTGCAAGAAGCAATTTAATGCCTTGCCTCATTTATTTTTCATTTATTGTGTTGTTGATTGGAATGTTCCTTATATTTATGTATGTCTATTATAAATCCCCAAAAGGTGCAAACCTATACTGTTTTGGGATGTTTCAGTGTTTGGCATGTGTAAAGGTTTATGTGTTTCATGATAATGAATTTGGCAAATGGAGGGAGAAAGTGGGAAATGATGTAATTTACGTGATCAAAGACAATAGTACAGTAGGATAACTTACTGATCAATTCAGTGACATCCAATGTACATTATTTTATATGAGTGTTAATATTTGGTAGTGTGAATAATATATTTTTCTTTTGTTTCAGTGATCAATTTTATGAGATCCAATGTACATTATTCTATATGAGGCAAATATTAGTTATGTTTAAGGTGTAAACCTATACTTTTTGAGATGTTTCACTGTTTTACATGTGTAAAGCTTTATGTGTAGATGATACTCAATTTGCCAAATGGAGGAGAAAGTGGAAAATGATGTAATTTACGTGCATTAAAGACAATAGTATAGTTAGGATATTTTAGTGATCAATTCAGTGACATCAAATGTACATTCTTCATATTAGTGTAATATTTGTTATGTGTTAATAATTATTGTTGTTACAGTGATCATTTAAAGGGACATTCAATGTACATTATTCTATATGAGGGTAAATATTAGTTATGTTTAAAAATTTTTTTTGTCTGCAGAATATGTTGAGTGTGAGACATCTGAATTGATACACAAAGAAGTTGCCAACGATTGAAGAAGCTTACAAATTACAATGAGTATGCATTTAAATGCGGATTTGGTATCCGAAGGGCAAAGTTTGTTGGAGATATGAAACAAAGACAATCAGACAACGTTTTTTAGTTTGTAGTCGGGAAGGATTGAAAGACACAAAAGGTGGTGTGCCTAAGGTATGTGTTATGTTTTGTGTGGTTTAATGTAGGTCATGACAATATGTACATATAATTATATATAACTGAAAGCAAATGTTACTGGAGTATACTTGGGTGTGGTCATGATAATTGTACATTAGTATATCAGATGTTATTATATATAGTGGTAAAATTAGTATACATATTTTTTCTTTTTTTTTTGAAATCATAGTGTTTAAAAAAACAATGCGGATGTTCATTACTGTAAAGCCAATGTTCACTAGAATATACATGATGTTCTTCTTGGCACAGGCATTCACTAAGCTTGATCAACGTTGTGGATGTAAAGCCTTATTCAATTTGATGTATCCAAAGACTTGGAATTTTTATTGTTACTAAGCACCATATGATTCACAATCACCCCATGGTGCCATTGAAACAAAGACATTTAATAAGATCTCATAGGAAAGTGACAGTTGAACAATTGCATATGATTAATAATTTGAGAAGTTGTGGAGTGGGGGTTGCTGAAGCTGTGCGTGTATTGAGGAAGGAAGCGGGGGGATCTCCAAATCTTGGGTTTGTGAACAGAGATGCTTATGATGCAGTTGCTACTCAAAGAAAGAAAGAACTTGATGGTTGTGATAGTAACCAACTGATAAAGAACTTTACGCAAAGACAAGCAGCGGAATATGATTTTTATTATGACGTTCGACTAGATGCTATAGGGCACTTAATAAGTTTTTTC
The DNA here is from genome assembly GCF_026745355.1 of Beta vulgaris subsp. vulgaris. Lineage (NCBI taxonomy): Eukaryota > Viridiplantae > Streptophyta > Magnoliopsida > Caryophyllales > Amaranthaceae > Beta > Beta vulgaris. The sequence continues at coordinate 49,442,810 of NC_079209.1, read as the reverse complement.
TGGAGGGATGGAAGAATGAGAAAGGATTATGAAGTGTTTGGAGATCTAGTTGTTCATGATACGACGACCGTACGAATAAGTATGGGATGATTTGTGGTCCGTTTGTTGGGATGAACCATCACCAAAGGAACGTGATGTTTGGTGTTGGTTTCCTATTGAACGAAGACACCGATTCTTTTGTGTGGTTGTTTGACTCGTTTTTGAAGAGTATGGGAGGTAGGTCGCCGATTACCATTATGACTGACCAAGATGCTGCGATGGCGAAGGCTATAAGCATTGTTTTTCCCAATGTTATACATCGTCTGTGTATATGGCACATCGGGAAAAATTCCATCAACAATATAAAAGGTTTGAGGGGAAAGGCTGGATTTGTGGATCTATTCAATTATGTGCTAAAACATTGTGAGACCAAGAGTGAGTTCAAGCACTACTGGACAAGGTAATTGTACATTTTGTATAAGCTTAATGTTCATTAGATTCATCACAATGTTCAATGCATTAATGAATATTTTTGAATTTAGAGAATTAGTATGTTTTTTGATCTGAATAATTGCGATGATTTAATGTACATTATTAAATGAGTGTTGAGAAAGGGAATGTACATTATTAAATGAATGAAATAATGTTGTTTAATGTACATTATTCTTATGTGTTTGTACAGTATGTCATGATGTAATGTACAGTATTATATGACTGTGTACAAATTTATGTTCATTCAATAACTCAATTGTTCATTGGTTTAAGAGGCATGATCATTGGATTTATCATAGTTGTTTACTGTATTATGTATGCAGTATGTTACAAGTACAAGTGCGCTGCATGTCCTTGGTTGATTAGGTTGTACAAGTTAAGGAAGATGTGGTGTCCAGTGTACTCCAAGGATTACTTCTCAGGGGGGTGCTGTCTTCTCAAAGAAGTGAGACTACAAACCATTCCTTGAATCAAAGGCTTCATAGCATGCAAGGCCTTTGTGATTTCTACAAGGTTTTTATAGATGTTGTTGAGGAATGGAGGGACAGGGAGAATGGTGAAGATTACAATGCACTTAATGGCAACAAACATCTAGCATTTGTAGATGTTAAGTTACTAAATGAGGCGAAGAAGATATATACTGTGGCTGTGTATTTGACGTTTGAGGAGAATTTCATAAGAGGTGCGTCATTTTGCCAGAAACTAGTCAAGTATGACCCCCCTTTATTTGAATACCATGTGGGACGCACTGAGAAAGAATATCTAATGCATCTTGTTAGATATGACCAAGAAAATATGACAATTGATTGCACATGCAAGTATTTCACTGAGATGGGTTTATTGTGTTCCCATTCATTGAGGATTTTTCACATACATAATGTTGAAAAAATTCCCCAAAGATACATTTTGGGTAGATGGGCAAAACATGCTATGTGTACAAGAGTTGATGATGACGCTGGGAAGGATGTAAACATTGTTCAAGCGTCGGTGTGGCGTGTTAAAACTACAAGGGATGCTTTATCCATAATAAATTCAACTCAACATGACATAGCTGCTAGGAAAGTTGTGGAGAATGCTTTAAGTGATTTGAAGGCAAAGGTTGGGTTGCTTATTGGGAAGGTTGATGAATCAATTACCATTGATGACGTGCAAAATTTGTTATACCTGTTGTTAAAGATCCACCTAAGAAGAGGAAGAAAGGAACTAGAAATGTGAGGTTGAAAAGCACTGTGGAGAAGCAGGTGAACAGGTTAAGAGGGTGGAAGAAAACTGCTGAGAAAGCTGCATTGAGGAACAAGGCAAAAGCGCAAAAATCTGTCCAGGTAATCATTGTACAATTTATCCACGATATGTTCATCTGTTATATAACATGTTCATTATTGGATAATTTGAATAGTAGGATATCATGATGGCATATTTTGTGTTTTTGATGTACATTGGTATTATATGTGTTAATCTGTTTTTGTTACATGTTCATTGTATTACTTTGTTACATGTTCATTGTGTGGATATGCTGAAACGATGTACATTCTATATATTCAGAATGTTCTTTGTGTCTTCGTTATGTTGTACATTTTAAATAGGGGAATGGTCAGTGTTATTATTGTTACATGTTCATTGTGTGGATATGCTGAAAAGATGTACATTCTATAAACTGATAATGTTCTATGTGTCTTCGTTTTGTTGTACATTTTCAACAGTAGAGAATGGGTCAGTGTAATTATAAGTTACTTTTTTAAAATTAGTGTAGCCAGCTAACTTTGACTATTACAGGAATACATTGATATCCCTGAAGAAAGCACTGTAGCTCACTCAACACACAACAAGTCTCTTCTTGATGTGTATGGCCCTGATGATTATTGTCATATTAACCACATCCCTGGGGAAGGTAGTAAAGATGAGCAGCCGCATCACAAAGCCGCCTTGGAAGTCTACCACGAATATTCTGAGAAGTTGTTCGGTAATTGAGAGGCGATATTTTGGTCACCTAACATGAATATTTTTGAAGAGCTTTTTGGGGAATGAAACGTAGTCCACCATGAATGAGTTGTTGTTATGTTTTTTTTTTTGTTGTAATGGATGTAGCTCATTCACGTTGTACTTGGTCTAAAACACCCAAAAACCTCCTTATTATGAATTGGAGGTTGTGTTAACTTATACAATGTTTATAATTGATGTATATGTTAACTCTACGCACTGAACATAAAAGTATTTGAAAATGTACATGCTAAAGATATGGGTAAAGAAGTTTGTATTTTGGCACATGTGATGTATCAATGGTGAAGCCACCCTTTTTGAATGTTTGGAATCACTTGAAAGCAGGAGGTTATCATATGGAAATATGTTACGAAGTGTGTATAATCATTTAAATGTTTGAACTATGGAGGAACTTGATGTGAACATAAAAGGAATGATAATGTACGGCCTATATAATGAAGTAAATAGCAAAGTTGTTCAAGTCACATATGGGATAGAATATGTCAAATATTTTGAAGCTAGCAACTCAGAAGTTAGTAGCTGTTGCTATACAAAAGGAATGGTATTGTTTTGTTAACACAAAAGTAATTCTAGAAATGTTTGGTTTAGTACAAAAAAAAGTGAGTATTAGAACTTGTTGGAAGAGTGCGGTGTTGAATCTACTTGTGTTGGGACTTCCCTTTAGCTTGTGCTTTGGCAGAATCAGCAACCCACGCAGCACGGGTGTTGACATTGCTCACAAGAATGTCAATGCAGTACTGGATTCTCAGTTTCTTGATCTTGTCAAACTGAGAAGAAATGAATTGTGTGAGGTTTAGGAATAGGAGTAAGATATGGGGTGGCTAGCGTACAAAAATCAATGTACATGCATATGACAGACAATGAACATCTGAGTAAATACATTGTACATGTGAAGGACATAAAATGAAGAATTAAGTAAAATGTACATGTGAAAGAGATAAACCAAACACTAACCTAAAATACAATGTACATGAATATATGAAGAAGTATATTTTGACTGGACAAAGGAACAAAGATAATGTGTTTGATAAAAAACTTGCAGTGAACATCATATTGTCTTTAGTGTACATGTTGAAAACATGTACTGACTATCAAAAGGCAAGCATTGTACATGCAAGGGACTTAAAATGAACATCATGTTGTACTTAATGTACATATGAAAGACATGCAATGATTATACATGTAAAAGACATGCAGTGAATATGTTCAATAAGAAGTATATTTTTGTTTGAGGAGTTTCTTACATTATCAGCAATGAGGCCAGTTTCAAAGTTGTTTTCCCATTCACCGGTATATTTTTCCATGTGCCGCATTGCAAAAATCCCACAGTCATAGGTGTTGGAGTTAGTTCTCCAGGGCATTTCCACTATGCGAGGCTTAAGAGGTGTACTTATCATGTTGAAGCCAAGGGATACCAGGAACCTACCATAAGCAATTGCCTGGACACAAGCAATAGGTGAGAAGATTGTAAAAAGATGGGGTAGCGCTTGATGAAATTGGTTGGAACTTACAATTTTAGCTGGGTAGTCTTTATATTTGTCGTGGATGGAGACATTCTCTGGCAATATTCTGTTGTCAAGTATGTCCAAAGTCATTTTGTTGAAGTTTAAGCAGAAGACATAGAAGTGGTCTGATGCGCACACAGGGAAGAAAACCTGGGATATTAAGATGTACAATCAATATCATTTAGAGAACAATTATAATGAAGGCAGTGTACATTGTTTAGAGATAAGACAATAGCAGTGTATGACAATGTACATATGAACAACAGAAGTGAACAATAGGTTAGAGAAAAATGTACATTGAGATAAGTGGCAATATAGTGAACAATCAAAGCACTCAAACATACATAACAATATGGGAAGTGTAAAACTAATGTACATGTAGACAATATCAGTGAGCAGTCATGTAAGATACAATGTACATTAATGATAGTATTGATAGATCTTACCAACTCAAACTGGTCAACATGTGTAATGCCCTGTTCTCTGCACTCATATGTCAGCCTCTCCACAAATTGTTCCATCCTTGTATTTTCAGTGAGTCTTGCAGTCTTCCTATCTTCCTCCGCTTGCTCAGGGGTGCTCGGGGGAGGATTTGAAGCATTGGGGAACAATAAGTGCTTTCAAGAAAATAGGGGTTAGAATACATAAAAAAAGTAATTTAAAAGAAATAGAAGAATTAAATGAAAGAGATGTACATGTGCTATTGTTGAGAAGAAAAGTCGTTTAGTGGAGCCGGCCATTCGTTCCGAATTACGATGGTTTAGGATACGTGCCCATGCATCAAGGAAGCCGTTCCAAATTTCCACATCGTCCCCCAAAGAAAGGAAGTGGGATCTGTTGAGGAATGTGTTACCATCGTCGTAGAGCAAGTCCCTGAGGTTGAGCAAGAGGTAATCAGTAAATAATGTGCAAGGAATCAATAACAATTTTGAATAGTAGTGGTATAAACTTGTTAAGGATTAGTTAATAGTGGAATTATATTAGCTAATGTACAGCAATGGTGAGACACAAAGTACACGAGCATATTTATTAATGTACATACATAAAGAGAGACAGGAGGGCAAGTAGTCTATAACACAAAGTACATGAGAAAATTTGGTAATGTACATTCATGTAGAGGCAAGTGCCTCAGGTTGAGCAAGAGTTATTCAATAATTAGATCAGCTATAATACCAATTTTGAATAGTAGTGGTTCACACCTGATAAGGATTAGCTATATAGTGGAATTATATTAGCCAATGTACAGCAGAGGTGAAACACAAAGTACATGAGCTCTTGTATTAATGTACATGCATGAACAGAGACAGAAGAGCAAGTAGTTCTAAACACAAAGTACATTAATATATTTGGATTGTACATTCATGTAGAGGCAAGTAGCTTATAACTTACTCTTTATCTCCAGCTTCAAAAGCAAAGTCTGCCAAGTAGGTGTTGTCTATTTGCCGCGTTCCTCTTTTCTGTTCTATTAGGTGGGAGTACTTGACCAAATATGGAGATCGAAAAATTGCTGGTTTGATTATTGTGCGGCGTGGCCTGCTTGTAGTAATTCCGATCGATAAATCTTGATTTCTAGATTATGCAATGTAAAATAGTTAAATGTGAACTTCGAAGTTATTAGGTACTGCACAGAAGATAAAGATAAAGATAAAGATGAGTTACCGGGGTGGGGGTGATTGATCTTCTGACCCTGATTCGTCATCTCTTTCAAATTAAACAAACGTAGTACAAGTTAGGATGTGGCGAGGGAGAACTTATGATTTGGCAAGGGAAAATGAAAATAAATGCATACCTCATTGAACTACTCAGAAGCGAGTCAGCTGTATAATCCTCCATTTGCATTGGATCATCATACATAACACTATGGGTTTTAAAATTAGCAATGAACAAAAGAACCCATACTAAAACATCAAGCATTATACAATGATCAACCTTAATAAAGGAATGAACATAAAGGCGAGGGCAATGTACAACACTATCTAATCATATGAGCAATCATATGGTTATAGATATATGATCACAATGATCATTAGGAAGCAACACAGTGTACAATTATAAGCAATGAACATATGGAGCTAGTCAAGTCGAAAGGAACATTCAGGGGAGTAGAATGAACAACCAAAATAAACCAATGAACATAGATGGGAGTAGAATGTACAACACTATAATAGTATTAGATTAGCTGGAGAAGATAATAAATCACAATGATCATCAGAAACATTCTCAAATGAACAATAAGTAGGGTACATTGATCAGGTGGAATGATCATTTGCACGTTACTCAGCAATCATAATACACCAATGAACATAAAGCGGAGTATAATGAACATCATGTAGTGTTCAATGTACAAGACAAGATGATCATCATTTGAGGATGTTAGAGGTTAGGGTAGTATATTGAACATACAGGGTAGTACAATGAGCAACCTCATCAAACCAATGATCATACATGGGGAGTACAATGAACAACTAAAGCAAAACAGTGATCATACAAGCGAACATCAAATGAACTAGATACCTTTCATTTGATTGGATGTGAGGTTGGTGTGTAAAGACATCTACTTCAGCGTTGAAACTGGGGTAAATCCAATCATAAATATATTAAAAACCATTGGGATATGTCTACTAAGAAAGCACTCACACAAAGGAAATATCCAGGGGAACAAATGTAACTAGTTCATGTTAGTGAATTAGTGAAAAAACTGGGGCAATGAGCCAAGAGTACAGTATCAAAGTTAGTCCACATAGGGATTACCCCTTAGGCGGATCATTGTTAGGCTTGGTGGACTGGAAGATATTATCCACATGTAGGTCCTCGTGATCTTTGAAAAAATCACCCAGCGATAGAGAGGGGGAAAATGAGGAAGATGGTTGATCTTGTCGTTGTGGAGGTCTGCCCATGCTTAACTCCAAGTCCAGGCTGAAAGTTGGGGCATCAAACCCACCTTGTGCTTCATTCGGTTTGAGATGTGATTGAACAGCCTGGTCCACCATCTCCCAAAGCTCCGAGGAGCGGAAAAAAGCAGCATCTTGACTCAGAACAGAGGGGTTGCCTTGATCAGGGAGAGGGTTGGGAGTAGGATTGATTGAAGGTTGCGCGGCATTTTCATACCGAGTCCAAATGGCCTGAAGTATGGATGGGGCAAAGCTGGTAACAGTAGGATCCAGATTGAGATGCGGGCCTTGGTTCAGCAAGGCCGTCAACTCAATGAGGTTACCGGTGAACTTGGAACAAAGATTGATGAAATTTGATTTCCAAGACTGAAAATTTATAAACAATTGTTAGAATATTGTATATGTGTGATAAATATATAACATATAGATTTGTTTTAAAAGAAAGGGGTCACCTCAAGGTCATGGGGTGGTTGTTGTTGTTGTTCAGGATGTTGCTGTTGTTGCTGTAAGAAATCCCAATATACAATCTGTGAGTACTCAATGTACAAAGTGCAACAAACCAATGTACACCATCACAGTAAACAATGTACAACCATCACAGTGAACAAGTAAATGAGTGTAAACAATTAGGAAGAGTCATTGTTCATCTTCTTAAGCAGAGTGTACATTGTTGCAAAAACAATGTACAATAAGATGAAGTGCATTATATTAAATACTATGTACAAAACGATAAAACAGGTGTACATAAATACAATTGTAGTGTACATCAGTATATATATATTTAATATGTACAAGAAGGTGGTGTTCATTGTTGAAAGCAGAAATAATTTGTACAACCAGAAGGAATTACCTGTTGTTGCTGATTTTGTTGTTGTTGTTGTTGTTGTTGTTGTTGGAGTTGTTGCTGTTGCTGAAACAAATAAGTAAAAGAATGTAAGTCCAATGTAGATAGGAAAATTAGAGTTGGAGTTGTACATCCTGATAAACCGTATGTACAATAGAGATTACAGTAATGTACAACACGTTTGTAAAGGTGTACAGTAAGACAATTACAGTGAACAACACACAAGTATATATATTTAATGTGAACCTGTTGTTGTTGTTGTTGATCTTCTTGGTGTTGTTGGGGTTGTTGTTGTTGTAAATTTTGCTGCTGAAGTAGAGTATTGTTAGGACAATGTACATTATACATGGCAAAACAACAGGTTATGTATATATGTTAGAGAAGGTGGATTACTTGTTGTTGTTGTTCATCTTGTTGCCCGTGCATGGGAGCAGTGATCCTTGGGAGAACAGTCCCCATCCCTACTCCGGACTTGAATTCCCAATAAATCCTGCTCTTGATTATTTCCCGTTTCCATATAGAGAGTAGTGGGAATTGACGGGGAGGCTTGTGTAGTTCCTTCTGTAGACGATCAAAATAGCAGACCTAGGAAATAGTAGACCAAATAGGGTAATGTACATTAAGTCATTCACATTTAAAATAGTGAACAATCAAGCAGAGATTAGACAATGGCATATTATGAGAAGCAATGGACATAGGGACAGTATCAACGTAATGTAACTATGAATGTACAACGAGATAAGAAATAGTGTACATTAGAAGTCAGTGTTGATAAAATAATGTACAAAGGGACTGAAATAATGAACAATCAATACAATGCCAAGGTACATTACTGTAGTAACATCACAAGAAGAGAGCAGACACTGGCATATGGACAATATATCAATGTAATACATAGGTGGCATATGTGACCTGTAAGAAAGGCAGAGGACCAGCGAAGAATCTACTGGTATCCTCTTGCCAAGCAGAAGCTGAATGAAGCAATGATTCAATGGTGTACTTGCACCAGTTGTACTTGGTGATGTTGTTGATGTCAATGGTAGCTGACAAGAAGTTTGTGAGAGGCTGGGGGTTTAGGGTTGATTTAATGCAGCAGTTAACGGCCACCACTAGGAATGTCCTCTTCCAGTTGTCCGTAACTGGCACTGCGGAATCAGCAAGCTGCGTCGCCATTGTAGAAATGTATGGCGAACCCCGCTGGACGCCAACATATTCCCTCCAGTCCTCGATCATACTCCTGAAGTCAGCATCATTCTCCTGCAATTCCTTGGTCTCATCAACGACCAAGCCTCCTAGTGGAATCCCATACACCAAGTGGACATCGATTTCCCTGATATCGATGTCCTTGCCTCGGCGTAGCAAGAGGGAGCCTACACCACACAAAATCGGCTGACAGCCTAGCACAGAAGATGGGGTCATTCCTTGGCATGTCTAGCTCAAGTAGACCACCGAAACCCATGTCAATGATTGCTTGCTTCTTCTCAGGTTGATCAGCAATAGCAGCGATGAAGGCTTGGAATGGTGTAGTACTATGCCTGACCTTCACACAAGGCTCAGTAGGTTTTTTTGCCTTTTTTGGTGGGGCTTGACATCAGGAGGTGAATCACTACAATGTACATGTAAAGAGAGTGCAATGTTCATTTTGGGCAATTACAATGTACATTCAACAACCAGTCTGACTATTGTACAAACAAGGAATAGCACCAGTGTACATTCAATAACACAAAAAGTACATTCAAAAAATACTAATGTACATGTACGAAGAAATGGAATGTTCATTTAATAGAATGTTCATGCTTGACATAATTCACAAAGAAATGGAATGTTCATTTAAACCAATTACAATGTACACAGAACATAACCAATCTGACTAGAAAAACTTAATGTACAAACAAGGTATAGCTAGAGTGTACATGCAATTACAGAAGATGAACATTCAGACACATACTATTGTACACGTACATCCAACAGAACAATAGTTTACATGCTTGTCATAATACATAAAGAAATGGAATGTTCATTTTAACCAATTACAATGTACATAGAACATAATCAGTCTGACTAGAAAAATACATAATGTACAAACAAGGTATAGTAACAGTATACATTCAATGACACAAAAAGTACAATCATCGAATAATAGTGTACATGTACATCCAGTAGATTAATAATGTACATGCTTGACATAATGCACAAAGAAATGGAATGTTCATTTAAACCAATTACAATGTACACAGAACATAACCACTCTGACTAGAAAATACATAATGTACAAACAAGGTATAGCTAGAGTGTACATGCAATTACAGAAGATGAACATTCAGACACATACTATTGTACACGTACATCCAACAGAACAATAGTTTACATGCTTGTCATAATACACAAAGAAATGGAATGTTCATTTTAACCAATTACAATGTACATAGAACATAATCAGTCTGACTAGAAGAATACATAATGTAAAACAAGGTATAGTAACAGTGTACATTCAATGACACAAAAAGTACAATCATCGAATAATAGTGTACATGTACATCCAGTAGATTAATAATGTACATGCTTGACATAATGCACAAAGAAATGGAATGTTCATTTAAACCAATTACAATGTACACAGAACATAACCACTCTGACTAAATACATAATGTACAAACAAGGTATAGCTAGATGTACATGCAATTACAGAAATGAACATTCAGACACATACTATTGTACACGTACATCCAACAGAACAATAGTTTACATGCTTGTCATAATACACAAAGAAATGGAATGTTCATTTTAACCAATTACAATGTACATAGAACATAATCAGTCTGACTAGAAGAATACATAATGTACAAACAAGGTATAGTAACAGTGTACATTCAATGACACAAAAAGTACAATCATCGAATAATAGTGTACAGTACATCCAGTAGATTAATAATGTACATGCTTGACATAATGCACAAAGAAATGGAAGTTCATTTAAACCAATTACAATGTACACAGAACATAACCACTCTGACTAGAAAATACATAATGTACAAACAAGGTATAGCCAGGTGTACATTCAATTAGAAAGTTGAACATTCAAACACATACTATTGTACATGTACATCCAACAGAATAATAGTGTACATGCTTGTCATAATGCACAAAGAAATGGAATGTTCATTTTAACCAATTACAATGTACATTCACTATACCTGGACTTAGCATCCTTCTTTTGTTTGGGAGGTGAACCCTTGCCAATTCTGATTTTCAGGGCCTGCTCTGGTGCTTTCCTCTTCCCAGGCTTTGTGGTATCTGCTTCAAGTGGGGACTTGCCCTTGGCAGCCTTGGAAGTTGTGGCAGCCTTGGAAGTTGAAATTTTCATTCTCTTACTGGGGCGGGTGCTGTAAGATGTAGGTGCAAATGTAGTTATGTGTAAAAATGAACGTAAAAGAAGTACAACAATGTGTAAAAATGAATGTGTCAATGAACATACGCTTGGGCACTTTTCCTTGCCCTGTCCCTCAGCACACCAATTGGTACCCTGCATGTCAGTATACAATGTACATTAGGGTAAAAGAAAGGAACATGTGTACATTAGTTTGGACATGAAGTACATTAGGGTAAAAGAAAGGAACATGTGTAAATTTTCATTCTCTTACTCTTCATCATCGTCTGTTTCATCTTCTTCAGGAATTGTTTCAGGAATGGGAGGTGTTGGAATAGGTTCAGTAGTAGGGGGCCTGACAGTGTGAAACAAATGTAACACAATAAACATGTATGTGATTAACAATGTACAACAAATATACCACAATGTACACTGAATATAACATTAATGTACAAGGATTGACATCTCATACAAGAACATAGATGTAATTGAATGTACAATGGTCATTTGTAAACAGAAATTGTACAATTAAGGTTAACTAATGTACAATACGGAAGAGGCAATGTACAACGTAGTAATGTACACATAGCAGTGTTGTGCAACTTACATCTCAGTATTGGGTTGAATAGGGTCATGTTCATTAGTGGGGGGCCTGGCATTGTACAACAATTGTTACACTATAAACACTTTAAGCCAGCAAAAATGTACAATGGTTGTAATGGCCTTAATAATGTATGTAATTAAGAACAAACAAAGAATGTACATGCACTTACATCTCAGTATTGAGTGGAATGGCCTCACTCTCAAGAACAGGCGTTCTAGAAAAAAAAAGAGTGTACATATATGTAATTAAAATTGTACAAATGTACAATAAACGTTGGTTAATCAACAAGATAACAGTAAGTAGTGTACAATGATAATATACTTACCTATCAGTTGTTCTGGTGTGCTTGAATCATTAGGAGTATGTTCTTTGTCAGTCGAAGGAGGACTGTAAATAGAGTGTACATATATGCAATTAGTAAGAATGAACCTTTATGCCAATACCAATGCAAACCGACATTGTACATTTATGTTTGAAACAGTGAACACCATACATATAAGGAATGTACAATTAAGGTTAACTAATGTACAATACGGCAGAGGCAATGTACAACGTAGTAATGTACGCATAGGAATGTACAATGAACACTCAATAAGCTAATGGTGTACAATATGGATCAACAGAGTATGAGATGTCAGTGTAGAGAGGGGCTTACATGTCAGTACTAGGTGGAGTTGTTTCTGGTTCAGTAGTAGGTTGCCTGCTATTATACATCACGTTTATAGAATGTACATGAACCTCAGAGTATGAGATCATATTTATAAAGTACAAACAAGTGCAAAAAATGTACATTGTGAACTTACTTCTCAGATGTGGTGGAATCAGAAGCTGCTATGATGGGCCTGTCAATGTGGGCAAAACATTCCAACATGAAAAGGCATGCTAACACAAATGTACATTCTAGGAGTAAAGAAAAAAATGTACTTACTCTTCAACAACTACAGGTGTGGGTCCTAGTTGCTGTTCAGTAGATTCTGTTGTGGGGGGACCTTTTGGAGGGCTGTCATTATAGATTGGCATTAGTTATTGAAGAACAGAACAGTCAAAGATGTTCAACTATCCAATAAGAATGTACATTAGTTATTACACAATGTACAACATTGTGATTAATTAGTGTTCTTACTTCTCTATTTCAAGGGTGGGTCCTGTTTGCTTTTCACTAGTTTCTGCAAGGGTGGGACCTCTTGGAGGGCTGTTATTGTACATTGATATTTAGTTATTGAACAACAAAGAAGTCAATAATGTACAACAAAGCATAGTAGTGTACATTTTAGAATTGAGTACAGGTTGTAATAAATTAGTGTACATTTGAAATTAGACAATGTACAACAGGGTGATAAATTAGTGTACTTACCTATTTGTTGCAGGTGTGGATCCTGTTTGCTGTTCAGTTGTTGTAGGGCTGTCATTGTACATTAGGCATTTAGTTATTGTCAGTGATTTTGGCATTGTGTACAAGGACATGTCCCATTGTAATGTACAAGTAGAATAACTCATTGTACAATTTTTTGATTAACATATTACATTGAAATTGGTACCAGTTTGTATGAAAATGGACCATGCAACCAAATTTGTATCAAATTATCATATTGTCATCGAATGTACAATTAATTTGGCATAATGTACATTACACTTTTAATAAAGAACAAGCAACTTTGAATAATGTACAACTATAAATAACGCAATGTAGGGAGACTTTATTAATTAGTGTTCTTACTTCTCCGTTTGAACGGTGGGTCCTGTGGGCTGTTCACTAGTTTCTGCGAGGGTGGGACCTCTTGGAGGGCTGTTATTGTACATTGATATTTAGTTATTGAACAACAAAGAAGTCAATAATGTACAACAAAGCATAGTAGTGTACATTTTCCAATTGAGTACAGGTTGTAATAAAGTACAAGTAGCCAACAAGAGAATAAATTAGACAATGTACAATAGGGTGATAAATTAGTGTACATTTGAAATTAGACAATGTACAACAGGGTGATAAATTAGTGTACTTACCTATTTGTTGCAGGTGTGGATCCTGTTTGCTGTTCAGTTGTTGGAGGGCTGTCATTGTACATTAGGCATTTAGTTATTGTCAGTGATTTTGGCATTGTGTACAAGGACATGTCCCATTGTAATGTACAAGTAGAATAACTCATTGTACAATTTTTTGATTAACATATTACATTGAAATTGGTACCAGTTTGTATGAAAATGGACCATTCAACCAAATTTGTATCAAATTATCAAATTGTCATCGAATGTACAATTAATTTGGCATAATGTACATTACACTTTTAATAAAGAACAAGCAACTTTGAATAATGTACAACTATAAATAACGCAATGTAGGGAGACTTTATTAATTAGTGTTCTTACTTCTCCGTTTGAACGGTGGGTCCTGTGGGCTGTTCACTAGATTCTGCGAGGGTGGGACCTCGTGGAGGGCTGTTATTGTACATTGATATTTAGTTATTGAACAACAAGGATGTCAATAATGTACAACAATAGAGTACAGCTTGATAAACTAGACAGTGTACAACAGGGTGATAAATTAGTGTTCTTACCTATTAATTGCAGGTGTGGATCCTGTTTCAGTTGTTGGAGTGCTGTCATTGTACATTGGCCATTTAGTTATTGTCAGGGATTTTGGCATTGTGTACATTGAATAAGCAAATGTTCCATTGTAATGTACAAGTAGGCATAACACATTGTACATTGTTGTGGTTAACATATATTATAGAAATTGGTATAATGTACATTACGGTTTCAATTATGTACAACTAAATATATCGCAATGTACAATGGCTTTATTAACATATTTCATATGCATTGTTACCAATTTGTATGAAAATGGACCATGCAACCTATGAAATTACCAATATCAAATTCCACCATTGAAGAAAAACGGACATGCAAAGTACATTTCGCAAAACACAATGTACACTACATCAAAATTATACACATGTGAAATATCCAAAAACAATTTCTTTGTACAATTTCAACATTCCAGAGTGATGAGTACTCAATTTCTTCACCAAAAATTTAATATTTATATTTAAATTAAAAGAAATGAAATTGTACAAACTTACATAATATCTTCACCCATAGTTAGTTGTGGAGATGGAGGAATAATTCTGAGGGGTGTTGGGCAAGGCAGTTTTTTCGCTTGCCTTGGTTGCCGTGGATTCCTTGACTGCGGTGGTTGGCGTCTCTGATTTGTTTTTTTTTTTTTGCTACTGTCCATAAACGCTACAGCACAATGTTGTGGGTTGGTGCAATAGATTTTTTATGGTGGTAATTGAAGATTTCTGGTGTGAATTGAGGGTTTTTTGGTGAGGATTCCGGCGGGGGTGAGAGATAATGTAGAGAGAGAATTTGATAGAGTGAGATAAATGGTAGAGAGAGAAAGTGGTGAATGAAATATGGAGGTTGAGTGTGAAAAGTTGAAATATGATGATCAATGGTATATGGGGCGACGTGATTTGCAGTTGACATCAAATCAGTTATTAATTGATGAATAGTAACGGTCAAATCAGTTTCTTTTCCAAATTTGTCCATGTACATTACACAACTGAGAGCATGTTCATTTTTGTTCATTGCTTTACAAGAAGCCTGCGTTTTGTTCTTTTTTTCGTGCGTTTTGGCCAAGGTGTAGGTTCCTCTACCTACACCTCGGTGTATAATCTACTAATTGTTATTTATTATAGTGATTTGAAATGATAGTGTAGCACATTGCACAAGACATTTGTCTGGTTTTTTTTACCCTACTGTAGTGGGAAGTAGTCGAATGGGAAGGATTCAAATTTGTGACCGTAAAATTACAAAGTGAATTGTCAACCAAATACTCTAAACAAGTTTAGTAATTGTTTTAGTTCCTACATGAATAATTACATGGTAATGAAAATGTCAAATAGTAAGGATAAAAATCATAATATAAAATACTAGTAGTAATAGATAAAGAAAATATTTGATAGAGTATAAATCAATTCTTCCAATGTGGGACACATGTGGATTACACTCTCAACACTTTCCCTCACATGTGTGCCACCTTTAAACTTGCAATTGGATAGGTCACATACACCTCGTTGGCCCTACTTGGGCTTCCAACATGAGGTCAACAAGCCTCTACTTAGGGCGCCCCTACTTGGGACACAATTCTGTTGTGCAACGTGCTCCAAATAGATCAAACCTTCCATCTTGCATTTAATGGGCCACATACCCTGGGTCGGGATCGTCCGCTTTGATACCATGACAAATCTCGGTGGGCTCAACACAAGCCCACACAAGAGAAGAGTATGACCTCATACAAGCCCAATAGGGTTCCATCCTAAAACCATATGGTGATAGTGGAGTAACCCATTAGCTTATATATTAGCTTATTCTTGCGTGCTCCTATTTCAAAAAATGAAAAAGAAATTGAAATTGTAGCAAGAACAACGTCATCTCTTCAGGCCTTCCCATATGATTCATATGCATGATATACATCTAAAATATGTCTACATCGATAATATTTGTATCACATTTTTCTAAAGCAAAAATATATATTAAAATAAGATTATCAAACAAGATAGCAAAGGATGAGTTTGTAATTGACATAGCATAATGTGAAAATGTGAATCGCACTTAGGTCATTTTACCTTATGTTGCGGGGAAAATTGTGATAGATGCAAGGAAATGGAGAAACTGAGGTCATAGGATAATATATTCTATGTTATTTTTGTAATGTGTTTTGCGTGCTGTGTATTGAGAACAGTGTGAAACGTGTGTACCTAACCGCTATATAAAAGTGAATGATAAGGTTAGCACTCTTGCCTTCCAACCCTAACGTTGGGTATTCCACTTTCTTCCATGTGATGATGTGAAGGGATAGATTTAGAGTAGGTTTGATTTAAGTTATATTTCCTCCGTCTCAAAATATAGTTCTCATCTCATTTTGCACAGTTTTCAAGACGTACTTTTAATTTATAATATCTTATATTTCTTATTAGTAAAAAATATAAAAAGTTGATATTACGAATTTACACATTGAGACGAATGTAACAAGACCTCTCATGAATATGTTTTTTTGTATACATTAGTAAGAATATTTGGTCAAAGTTTTTAAAATTTGACTCCCAAAATAGAAACGGGAACTATATTTTGGGACGGAGGGAGTTAAAGGGAAAGAGTAATGAATTTTAAAAAAAATAGAATGATAATAAAATTTGTTTTTTTTATTATTATTGGGTGTTTAGTTCAAACTTGATTAGAAAGGAAAATGAAACCATTATGACCAATAAATGGATTGTTATTTGAGGTAACAAAGAGGAGGAAAAGTTCAACCAAACAAGAAGAAAGAAAATAGATATTTGTATCTGTGTTTTAAAGCCCAAAGAAGATGAACCAAACATATTCTTAGGATAGTTACATATAACACAATTCAATGAGTCATTGTTATACTTTATATCATAGAAATCTTTTTTATATAGTACATAAAGCTTGTCACTAAGTATTAACTTGCTAATAAATGTAGATTATATATATATATATATATATATACATATACTCCCTACGTTTCTCAAAAATTCTCCCACATATTGTAATGTCAGACCAATCAATTAAATATTGACCAAGACATAATCGATAGAACACTACTTGAAAACAACTCTTTTGCACATAATCGAATGTTCCAAATATTCCAGAAAATTCTTGCTCCCTTGAACCATTTGTATTATTGCAGCCAAAAAAACACGTGTATCTACATGCATCAAGATCCCAATTTTGAAATAAAAATAAGTGGACCAGACCATTTCTTCTGACTCTTTTTTAAATTTGATAAACATTATGAAAACTCGTGAAAACTTGTTGATTATACACATAATGCAATAATTGATAACTAATACGAAGCGAAAACTTGTTCCATATGTCCCCAATAATAAAGACGTGGGCAATTATATAGGGGTTTGCACCGCTCCAGGACCGGGCTGGCTGGACCGGCGGACCAAAATTTGAATGTTTTTTGGATCGGGACCGGACCAGAATTTTTCCGATACAGTTCGATTTTGGACCAATTGGACCGAAATTTGTATTTTTTTATACAAAAAATCTTTTTTTTGCTTAATTAGGTTTAAAGATGTTTATAAATTCAATAGATTAAAAACTAATAATTCTAAAAGTAATAATCTTAAAGGCAATAAAGATGATGTTTTAACTTTCTAACTTTACTAATTTTAAACTTTTTTTTACCTTCAAAGCTAATTTTACAAAAAAAAATTCACTCCATTCCGACCCAGGTCCGGAACGAAAACCCGGAATCCCATTTTTTCATGGACCGGAGATTACGGTCCAGTGCATTTCGGTCCTGTCCGAATTTCGGTCCTGTTCTAAAAGTGCACATCCCTACAAGTGTGTGTGCGTGTGTGTTTGTGTGTGCGCGTGCGTGCGTGTGTGTGTGTGTGTTGTGTGTGTGTGTGTACTTGCATGCATGTGTGTGTGTGTGTGTTAATACTATCTTTGTGTTGTTTTAGATACAACATTTGAATATTTTAATCTAGTTATCAAAAAAGCAAATAGCAACAACAATATATAGGGAGGAAAAGAAAAAGGAAACGAAAGAGGAGGATGAGGGGGGAGAAATAAACAAGAAAAATAAGGTTCCCGAGGATGGCGCACGCGAACGAGAAGGGGGGGGGGGAAGTGCATGAGAGAGAAGGAAGAATTAGATTGATCAAGAAAACCAAGTAAGAGAGGAGGAACGAGGGTAAAACATGAGATAGAGAGGGAGAACGAGAGAGGGACTGACAATGGAAGGTTAGGATTTTGTAAAATTGTTTAATGAACCCGCAATCCGCTATTTATAGTTTTGGGGTATCCTACTCCAACTAGGAAACCCTAAATTATTTTAAAAAATATTTAAATACTCTCTTTTAAATAATTTAATGATGCTTGACTTATTAAGGTCAAAACTCGTCAACTGATAGTATTTAACCTCCAAAATAATAATAATTAAATTCTTTGAGAGAAATATAAAACTAATTATAAATACATTTTAAACTCTATAAAATATATTTATGAAATTCATAAAGATAAAGGGAATTATATATAGTATACTCTTTTACAAAAGTTTCGTCCTAAAACTTAACACAAGGTTCCTACAGAAACAAAAAAGTTTACCAAACTTTTGTCACTCTTAAAATAGCTGGCACTTACTATATTGTCATAAAGTAGACACATCACTCAATAGCTTATGCCATAAGATGGACACAACAATTCATTATTTAAGAGTAAATAAATCCACCTACTCATTATTAAATAGTAACTTTAAGTACAAACTTGTGTGCAAATAACTATAATATGTATAAAAATACCACGAAATAAATAAGGAAAAACGTGAAATTTTATCGCATTCTGCACCTCTCAAAGAAAAAGAGTTACACCTCCGTGACTCACCTAGCTCAAACAAGAAAGAATATGTATTCCTCATATCGTGATCAACTTCCCAAGTAGCTTCTTTAGACTCATGCATGGTTAGACCAAAGGACTTTAACAATTTTCACATTCTTAATGCGGGTACTATACACCTTACTGTCTATGATTTTGACTAGTGTTTACTCATAAGTGAAATTCGAATGTAATTCGATTGTGCTAGGTTACAACACATGCCTCTAATAAGGAATATACCTTTGTAATTTCCAGATATGAAATACTTCATGCATTAGCTCAAATTCCATGGGCTCACATTTCAGTCATTGATCATATTTGGTAAATGGTTTTTTCATCAACTTTTGGCTTTTTAATTTGGCCAAATAGCAAAAAAAGTGTTTGATTATTAGCTTTTTAGTTGATTGAAAAGTTGACTTTTTAATAAGAAAAGACTGTGTGGAGCAGCTTTTTAGATTGACTTTTGAGTTACCGGCCCAAAAAGTCTCTAATAAATAGTCAACAACCACAACTAATTTTATTAAACACTTTTGCAAACAACTGACCTAAAAAGCCAATACATACCGTCAATACGATGCTTCCAGCCAGTTAAACAAACTAACTAAACCAAGCCAACAACCTATTCCCAAACAACCCCATTATTATTTTTCTCACAACTTTCTTCAACAAATGTCTAATCTAAAATTTGGCTTTTTAATAAGAAAATACTGTTTGGAGCAGCTTTTTAGATTGGCTTTTGAGTTACCGGCCCAAAAAGTCTCTAATAAATAGTCAACAACCACAACTAATTTTATTAAACACTTTTGCAAACAACTGACCTAAAAAGCCAATACATACCGTCAATATGATGCTTCCAGCCAGTTAAACAAACTAACTAAACCAAGCCAACAACCTATTCCCAAATAACCCCATTATTATTTTTCTCACAACTTTCTTCAACAAATGTCTAATCTAAAATTTAAACAAGGAATATATCACGAACTCAAAACAACTACAAGAGATGAGAGAGAGAGATAGAGAGAGAGAAACACACAAACTAGTGAGAGAAACCAAAAGGAAAAAAATAATCCATGGGTAATGGTTCAAAGAAGGAAAACACAACGAAGACCACAGAATTACAACCAGGCATCCAGAACCTGTTACATAGATTTTCTCCCGCAGTCCATTAACAGTGGTGTACTCTTCGACATCTTTCAGACAACATGGCCCCATTAATAACATCATCATCCCTCAAAACATTCGCAGAAATTGCAAACACCGGTACGCTTTCATTAGATACTTATCTTCAACCTCCATGAAAGATGCAGTAGAAAAGGAAAATGGTAGATGTATAGGAAGAGTAAAACTAAAAGTATTTCCGGCAAAATACGACTCTCCATTACAAAGAAACCCACCCAGGAACCCCCATATCCAACATGACCCCAAACTACCTAAAATACCCAAACCCATTACTGAAACACCAACCCAGGTCGTACGCTCATACAAAGAAGTCTGTGAAAACCGAAAACAAGTATCCACACAACCACAGCCAAACCCACCAACACAAAAAAAACCAAACCACTAACCTTGACCAACTGAGCCAACAACCTGAACCTTTCACCGAAACCCCATTCCAGGAGCATGATCCAGTTCCAGAATTCTTAGTCTATGAACCAACTAAGAAAAGAAGGATGAGTTCTAGAATTCTCGGGGAGAAAGTTGAGCAAATCAGGGACTCCATTGTAGTGGGAGAAACAGATGATGGTGACTGTGTTGGAAGAATAAAAGGGCTTAAATGTGTAGAAAATGATGAAATGTTTCTCAGAAGTGTAATTGCAACCTCAACATCCTCACTATCCTCCAGTCAGATCATGAATGGAATTCGCAGAAGGGGTTATCAACCTAACCATAAAACCTTTAGGAGGTCTTGCACATCTAATCACCTTTGAAACACTGGAGGATAAACAAGAAATGATTGATAGTCAATGGCTGGATAAGTGGTTTGAGGATATCAGAGATGTGGATAACTCCTTTTCATCATTATGGAAAAAAGCATGGCTTAGTGTCTATGGTGTCCCTCTCATGGGTTGGGGATACGAGAACTTTTATAATATCGGATGTGTATTCGGAAGAGTGTGCTCAATTGACTACTCGAATTATGATTGTGCAAAAATGCTGGTGATCACTGATTGTCTATTCACAATTAACTGCAAAATGATTATAGACATTGATGGGAAGCAGTTCAAAGTCAGCATTTCGGAGGATCGGTGCTTGGTGATCCCCGAGATAACTAACAAATCAGACAACAGTGATTCGCAGGAAACGGAGGTCTCAGGGGAAAAAACAAGTCAAGTTAACAGTATCATCAACAATGGCGTCAATGAAGGACTGGAGGACGATGAAGTTACCGGGAATTGCAAAGGCCTGAACGACATAAGCCTGGACCAATCTAGGGAACAACAATCCACTCCCATCCAAAGTCAAACCAAAATGGATGGTCTGGATGATATCAGCATAAACAAATCCAAAAAAGACCTTTCCCCTTCCATGCAAAACAATAATAGTCCAACTGAGTATGCGGGTCTCAATGACATCAGCCTGTCACATACAAAAAATACCTTTTCATCATCCCATCAAAACATTCCTACTCCCAAACCAACTACTACACAACCAATAATTAGCCAAATGATAAATGAGGTACGTGGTCCCCAAAAAACCCCTCGAAAACTGATCTTCCTGTCTCCTACTAAATTCTCTTCCCAAATCCCAAAATTGCCATCAACAACCTCCATACTACTGGGACAATATAGCCCAATCATTATCCTGAATTCCCCACCTAACATAATGAGCCCAAAACACATCTCCCCTCCCCCCTCAATCTTAAATAGGTTTGGGCCGCTGATACGGCCAAACAACACATCTTCATCTTCTGGATCATCTTTCCTTGGGCCGATTTACCCACCTGGTTTTGAACAGATCATTTCTCCGCAAAGGAAACAGATCCACGAAAAAAAAAGAAAAAGACGCCTGCTGAAAAAGCGTCTTAGAGCCCGAAAAAACAATAACCTCACCACTTCTTCACCCAAGTCCCTAGAATCCACACAAAACCCTCCTAGCCAATCTCATCATATCTCTGCTGAAGATACGATCCAAATAGCCTCAAAATTAGGGATATCCTATGCAGGTACCTCTGATCAGTTTAAGATGCAAATTCAACGCATCATTGACAAGTAGGTTCAGGATTGGGAAGATAACCAATCCTAAAATGAACCCCTCTCATCACCTCTCAAAATCCAGTATCAATGATTGCAATCACATGGAACATTAGAGGGCTGGGGGCTCGAATAAAACGTAACATGCTCAGACGCATCATACTAAACCATTCACCCTTCTTCATCTTCATCCAAGAGACAAAGCTGGAAAGCTTAAACCCGAAAATGCATAATGCAATCTGGAAAAATGGCAGTGCTCAATGGTTGTCAAGCCCTTCAGTGGGTAACTCAGGAGGTCTGATCTCCATCTGGGATGAAAGCTATTTCAATCTAGAATCATCTAGAGTGGACAGAAACTGGATTGTTATGATTGGCAACATCAAGGCATTGAACTTTAAATGCCTTCTCATCAACATTTATAACCCGTGTCTTATTGATGAAAGAGCTGAAACATGGAGAAAACTTGTGCAGTTAAGGGAGGAATTCTCCCTCCCATACATAATAATGGGAGACTTTAATGAGGTGTTGTCCACCCTAGACAGAGGAAGCCAATTTGTTTCAACTAACGGTTCAAAAGCTTTTCAATCTTTCTTGCAGGAGATGAGTTTAATAGAGATTCCACTTAATAATGGCTGGTTCACGTGGCATAGAGGCAAATCTAAAAGCAAAATTGATCGCATTTTTGTGAGTCATGAGTGGATTACAAAGTTGCCATCACTAACTGCGTCAACATTGAAGCGCAATGTCTCAGATCATGCGCCTTTAATCCTGAAAACTGGAGCAAAGAATTGGGGTCCTCGCCCTTTCAAGTTCCAAAATGAATGGCCCTCACAACTAGGCTGCATGAAGCTCATTCAAGACACCTGGAAAATTAGCTCCGGCTCCGTATTAACTGAGAAACTAAAAGAGGTGAAAAAATCGTTGAAAGAATGGAATAAGAATACTTTCGGGAACATTGAAGAAAGGATTGCAAAATGCGAAGATAGAATTCATACCCTTGACATGGAAGCGAATGGTAGAAATCTTACAAATGAGGAAATTGGGGAAAGGAACCAGCAACAATTGGAGCTATGGAATGGGCATCGAGCCAAAGAAACTCACTGGGCTCAGAATTCAAGAATAAGATGGCTGAAAGAAGGGGATAAAAATACAAAATTTTTTCACACGGTTGCCACAATCCGAAAAAAGCGTAACACAATCAACTCTATTACCATAAAAGGGGCTCAGGTCATGGACCCAGAAGCAATCAAAAGAGAAGCAGTATCCTTTTTTAAGGAAATATTCAAAGAAAATCCTAACTGTCGCCCGAAATTTCAGGATCTTGATTTCAAAAAACTGTCAGAAGATCAGAGCAATATCCTTGATACTCCTTTTACAACTGAGGAAATAGATGAAGCAGTGCAATCTTGTGATGGGGACAAGAGTCCAGGACCCGACGGATTCAATTTCAACTTCATAAAAGCAGCATGGCAGGTGATTAAAAAAGATGTATATGAAATTGTCCATAACTTCTATGAAACGGGGAAATTACCAAAAGGGTGTAATACTTCATTCATTTCTTTGATACCCAAGTCTGAAAATCCGGAAGGCCTAAAAGATTATCGCCCCATTAGCATGGTGGGGTGCGTGTACAAGATTATCTCAAAATTACTGGCGCGTAGATTGCAGAAAGTAATAGGCCACATTATTGGCAATACTCAATCATCATTCATAAGAGGACGGCAGATCCTTGATGGGGCGCTTATAGCAAGTGAATTGATCAACTCTTGCAAGGCTACTAAAACCAAAGTAGCCATCCTCAAGCTAGATTTTCAAAAGGCTTTTGATTGTGTATCATGGGATTTCCTTGATTGGGTTTTGGAACAAATGGCATTCCCAAGCAAATGGAGGGCATGGATTCGCACTTGCGTCATGACAGCTTCGGCATCCATTCTAATCAACGGCTCCCCAACCGAACCATTTAGGATGCACCGAGGTCTACGCCAAGGTGATCCACTCTCTCCCTTCCTTTTTAATTTGGTAGTGGAAGCTTTGAATTTGGTCCTTTGTAGGGCAACATCCATGAATCTTTGGCAGGGTATTGGAGTGAGAAATGGAGGCACAAAAATTTCTCACTTACAATACGCGGATGACACTGTTTTATTTTGCAACCAAGACATAGGTGCTTTGCTAAATATCAAGATGGTTCTTATTCTTTTTCAAATGGCTTCGGGATTACAAATAAACTTCCATAAATCATCCCTATTTGCATTCAATGATTCGGGGGAATGGCTAAAGAAGGTAGCTCCTCCTCAATCCGACTATGGGAGCCAATAATCGAGAAAATGAAAGCCAAACTATCATCATGGAAGGGGAAGCTTTTATCATTGGGGGGACGACTCACGCTCATAAAAGCCTCTATTTCGAGTCTTCCCTTATATTACATGTCAATGTTTTCCATCCCAAAGAGTGTTGTGAAGGAGATCGTAAGCATTCAAAGGAACTTCTTTTGGAGTAGAACTTTAGATAAGAAATCGCTGCCGAATGTAGCTTGGGAGATGATTCAACTGCCCAAGGAATTTGGGGGAGTTGGTGCTGGGAATCTTCATCATCAAAATCTTGCGCTTCTCTTTAAGTGGTTATGGAGGTTCTTAGAGGAACCTGATGCTTTGTGGAGGACGATCATAACAGAAAAATATGCTTACGGGCCTCATTTCAACCCATCTAGCCTCACAGTTCCGAGAAAAGGAGGCCCATGGAAGGCACTTTGTTCAGCACTATTAAAAGATAAGGCCTCAAAAAAGAGATCATATTATCTTGTATCAGGAAAAAGGTCGGTGACGGGAGAAATACTCTCTTCTGGCATGATTTATGGGTGGGAGAGGTTATTCTTAAAAGTCTATGCCATCGGCTATTTCGACTTAGTCTCATGCCCAATGGATCGGTTGCCTCCTTTGGGTTTTGGGATGGTTACAAATGGGAATGGTCCTTCTCATGGTCAAGGAATCTCCGCCCCCGAGATCTCATCGAATGGCAAGCACTATCATCTACCCTTGAAAGAGTATATTTTGATCCTCTTAACCCGGACTCTTTCATATGGACCCCTGTGAAAAACGGTACATTCTCAGTCAAGTCTTTCAAGCAAGAATTGACATTGAAACTGCAAAAACCTCATGCTACTCCCTTGAAGCAATTATGGAAAAATCTAGTTCCACACCGGGTCGAAATATTCACATGGTTCGCAATCCTGGGAAAGTTAAACACCCGCGAGAAGTTGGTTAGACTGGGAATACTCCCGGCGCAAGACATTAATTGTGTTCTTTGTGGGGAAGCGCCAGAAAATCCAAATCACCTGTTCATTCACTGCAGGTTCGCAAGCAAATTATGGTCCTGGTGGTTATCTATGTGGCAAGTTGGCTGGGCTTTCCCTTCGGATTTGCGAGATGCTTTTATTCAATGGCGCTCTCCCATCTCCAACCCCTTCTTTCAAAAGGTGTGGGCAGCCATCTTTTTCATAATCCCGTGGTCGATTTGGAAGGAAAGAAATGGCCGCATCTTTCAAAACGCATCAATGTCTGGTGAGCAAGTGAAAGACATGATCCTGCTTCGTGTTGGTTGGTGGATAAAGGGCTGGAACATGCAATTTCCATATAGTCCTGATGAGATTTCGAGAAATCCTCAATGCCTTCGCTGGGTGGAATCAAAAGCGAAAAGGATCGAACTCTCCCTTGATCCATCAACCTCAATATGGTCTCCTCCCCCGGAAAATTGGCTCAAGTGGAACGTGGATGCTTCTCTCCACCCTCACCTCTTGCGCACATCTATTGGAGGAGTACTTCGAGATCACAATGGCAAGTTCATCTGCCTTTTTCATCCCCTATCCCCTTCATGGAAATCAACACTGCAGAAATTTTTGCAATCCATAAAGCCATGAAAATCTGTAAGGACTTCAACCATCTTCATGGTAAAAAATTGATTGTGGAATCAGACTCTAAAAATGCGGTGGCATGGTGTAAAGAGAAATCTGGTAGCCCCTGGAATATTCAGTTCATTCTGAATTACATCCGAAATATTTCATCCTCTGAGCTTCAGTTCGAAATTTGTCACCGCGGAAGATCTTCGAACTCGGTTGCTGATGGATTGGCTAAACTCGGGTTATCTAGAAAAGATGATTTTTTGGCTTGGTTGTAGTTTTTGTGTGCAAGATTTTTTAATCTAGATTGATGAATTAGTGTGTATCAGAAGGAGTTGGTTAAACTCCTCTTTCTTAGGTGTGTTCTTTCTATAAAAGTTTCTTTCTTTGGAAGGGATACATGCGAATGAGTTTGAGTTTCCTTCTCTGGAATTTTATGGAATAAAATAAACCTAATTTATCAAAAAAAAAAAACAAGGAATATATCACTGTACTGCGTGATGCGATATCGATTGAGTCTCGCTCTATTCTGGGACGTCTATAATTATGCTGCAGTCACGTAAACTTTTTTTTTCCTTTTAAATAAGACGCATTCACGTAAATCCACCTTGCATATTGCGCTAAAATTAAGTCATCAGCATGTATTATCCATAATAATCTAAAAATATGGAGATAGGAGTATAAATTTACTCCATATTCATAGTGTCATCTACTTTTAACCTACCATTTGTGCAAATTGACGGCTGATATTTTAGCAGCTCCTTAGTACTATTCATTGGAGAGCTATAACTTTACGTAAGTACGTGCATGAAAAACATGGCAATCAATGATCGACAAAGAAGGGGGATGAATCTTCCTACTCAAAAGGCACACAAATCCATCATTTTACAAGAAAATGATATCGAGTGGTTCACTAATCGCTGCCTAACAACTTTCTGCCTTTTTATATGTTTACTCTATGTACATCTAATACTATTAAGGTGTTCATCCATTAGTACTACTATTGTATTCATCCAAATTAAAGTATATACATTATTCAAATTTTATGGTCATGCAAAATGTTTCATTTATTTACTTTGTTTGCCTTCATCCAAAATTCTTATATGCACATCTATAATTGTTGTTTGATCTTCAGTCCTCGATCTACTCTACCTGTTGAGCTATCATGTAAAAAAAGCATGTGCTATAAACCAAATATGAACTGGTATAGTGGCATGAGGATTTTCAGTCCTTTGCTCTTGCCAGGAATCAGATTTGAACTTGTGACACGAGGATTTTCAATCCTCTGTTTTATACATCCATAATTATTGTTCTGTACATCAAAGATTTTTTTGTCATGCTATAGAAAATTTTAATTACGTATAACATTCATCCAATTTTTTTTGTTTTTATATATATATCCAACATTCCTTATCTACCTTGATGTATTATCATACAAAATTCATTTATGTACATCCATAAGTTTGTTGTGTTCATCGAAATCTATTACTTTGATGTATATCCATCATGCTTGTTTTCTACATCCACATATGTGCATTTAAGATTTCTATAACTAATTAATGTAAAAAAGAAAGTAATGGCAAAATAGGTTATTTTAGTAGTTTTTTTTCACCACCAGACTGTTCTTAGAATAGTTGGATTCATTTTACAAAGTATATTAGTCTCGTTTGGATTTTCAATTAATTATTAATTATATATTCTCTCCATCTTATGTTAATTTAAATATTAGTTCTTTGTAATTAATTGTGTAGTCTCAAATTTGCCAACTTTTCTTGATTTTTACTTGTATATTTATCTATCTATCTATATTATAAAAATACATGGACAAGCATTGCACACCACCATGTTTTACCCCACCTCATGCATTGATGTGACACCATTTTGTCTCGAACATGACAATTCCTTAGAAATTGATCGAAAAAATTACACAACAAGTCTCGTACCCGTCTTATTATGTAATTGTTATGAGCTTACCACAAAACTATAACTCGTACTTGTGAAAAAATGTTAACCCTCAAACTATACATACTTTTATCTTATTAAATTACCCGAGGCATCGCCCAGATCCAACAACTAGTTTCTATTTTAATCCTTAGGAGGAGCGTCACGTGACACAGTTCCTTGTTTAGAAACGCCTTTTATATTATATTAGTACCAGAATTATATGCACGCGATACGTGCGTTAATTTAAAAAATTATGATATACTCCATTCGAACTATAGTTATGATTACTCTTAAATGTAAAAGATTAATAGTTAAGATGAATCTAGATATATTAATTCGCTAAAGTATGCAAAAAACTAACAAAGGTTATGAGTAATTTTTAATACTTCCTCCGTTTCTTTTTACATGTTACACTTTTAAAATCACGGACTCTTAGACAAGTTTTGGAGAGGAGAGAGATAGAGAAAAAGAAAACAAAAGGGTTCCATGTGAACATGTGATAGGAGAGTGATAAAGATAAGTTACTACCCAAAATAAAAGTATAACATCTAATATGAAACTTACTGAAATAGAAAGTGTAACATGTAAAAATACGGAGGAAGTATAATATTTTGTAAATGATTTTAGATATATTAATTCTTAAGATTTATTGAACATAGAATATTACACATACTTTTATTTTCAATAACGAATTGCTTACCTAATTAACAGTAAAGTATTCACAACTTTGAGAATGTCGCATTTGAGAATGTTCTTGAAGCTCCAATCTATAGAGAAAACTTTTTTTTTTTTTGGTTTGGAGTTTTTTTTGTAATTGTGTTTGTGTTATGGAAAAATTATTTTGAGTTGTACCCATGTAATCAGAATGTCGTGTATTTTTTTTTCTGTTATTGTATGTGGTATTAATATTTGGTAAGTTCTTGATTATGAATCTTTTTTATTGATTCTTTTTTATTGGCAAGTTTATGTGATTGAGCTTTTATATGAGTTGATTGGTTTTAATAGAGATTTGACTGACTTTTTTTTGGCAAGTTTATGACCTTAATTGGTGTTGATTAACTGTTAGAAGCCGTGTGCGAAAATTTGGAATCTAATATTTATGTTATGGAGGGGAAATTAAGTAAATTGCAAAGTGGACACCACTGCTCCCCTTGACTTATATAATAGAGATAGCAAAAATTATTAAAAAAGACGGTCTAATTTTAATATAAAAGTATACCTAGTCACTAAATGAATTACACTAATTATCGAAAAAAATTAACCTAGTCACTATTGTGCTAATTTTCTTTTTAAGATTGGGCTTACCATTACCAAATTTTAATTTAAAAGTAATGCGGTCTCTTACAAGACAAACTCTAAAGATAGATAGATATCATCGTCTTTCTTTTATGCCATATGAAAAAAAAGGGTTGGTTTTTTATACCCATCGGGCATCAAACTAAGTGGCCGATAATTATATGTGGTAGGATGGAGCCGGCGTTATTTTTAAGCAAGCGACTTATATGTGGTTGTATATGCAACCAGAATTTGAATGTTAACAGTTAATTGAAAGTTCAACTATGACTCTATGAGTCTCATACATCGTCATTACATCATCCCCCAATCCAAACCAAGAGGTTGGTCAGTCTTCTAGATATAATGTGCTATTCAGTTAGCAACATCACTGAAGTATTGTAAGTTATGACCCATATCCACCCCCAACAGCCACCATGACTTGTGTGCTCTATAACTAATTGAAAGAATTGTTTTTTAGATTAAGTTGTCAATTACTATTAATAGAATATGATAATTGTGGAGTTTAATAATTTAACTCTTTCATGTAGTAGTAGTATTTTGCTAGAAACTAACAACTTGTGAGTCCTAAAAAGATTGACCTTACTACTTATTATATCTAAATCCTACCAGGCCAGACATGCATGATGCATAACAAGTAAATGGATAGGAAAAGGAAAGAGTTATATCATGTGAGTGCCAGGAAATTTTCGGCTAGCTAAGAGAAGTAATTAGGTGATTATTTTTTGTGATAATTAATTATTCTCTAAACGTATCTAAATTGGTTATATTTTATAAATATATTAAGAGATCGATTATCTTTACAAATATATCTCATATTGTTAGAGAGAAAAATAAACCCTAATTCTACAATTAGGCCAAAATTATAGGTGATCATGACATGGTAGTCCTTACCAATAAAAGTTAGTCCATTTTCAAGCCTGGATGTTAAACTGATGAATTTGCATATTGAAAACACTTACGTCTTAGGGCTCGGTTTTTTGCCAAAACTCGGCCTATTTAGACAAAGTAATTTAGGCCAATATTGATAAGCTTTAATGTAAAAAATCCTGAATACTTAAAAATTTATTCAAATATATATTTTGTAAAAGTACACGGTACTTCCTAGAATTTACTAAAATCAATTGGACTTTTCAATAGATGCATGGAACTTACACGAACATGTAATTTGCTTATACTATCAAAAGACTTATATTAGTTTTATAGTTAGAAATTGGTGATGTCTACCCCATGAAGTAATTCAAACTATGTCATTTGGCCACTAGATTATCGAATTAAGCTACAGTTAAATTGGATGTGCTAGAATTTCTTATGTATTAAGTAGTAGGTATAGAAAAAGAAATCCATGATTAATAACATTCGTGAAATGGATATTTAAATAGCAGCCTCTTTCAAGGCAAGTCTCAAGCTTTCAACATTTGATAGCAAACTACGAAATTCATTTCTTTAACGGTCTCTATTCGTTAGATGGCGACAAAAAAGAAGGAACCAATATTGTGGTCATTGATGTGATGAAGCTATGAAGAACAAGCAACCTTGAAAATAACATGCTTATATATGTATTGACTATATGATTATTCTAGTGGAATGGTTATTAAGGTAACCTTGATTTATTATTTTATGGTTAGGGTTGTTCATTGATTTACATATTGGATGACATAATGAAAGAGTTTCAATGTTTAATTTCCATATTATGACTCTATGCATGAAAAGCTTATCCTTTATTTGACTATGATGACATATGTTACCGTGTTAAACATTGAAACGATGTTTATGAATTATGACCTTAAGCTTGATCCTAATAATGTTTCTAAGTACGCTTTACTTTGAACGTCATCACTAGATTAATCACTCATTATTTTTCATGAACCCATAGAGCTATTCGTCAATTCATATAGGTACATAAGGATGTTATTCTTTTTTGGGGCAAACGTGTTAAGATTCTTTTTAATTGTTGATAAGATGACTCGTTAATTTAATACTGATAGACATAGAATCTTAAGAAAAATAAATGATTCATAGTATAGTTGTCCAATATCACAAATGACGAAAAGTTGAAAAACAATGCTTCAATTTTAAATTGGCCGGTCAAATAACTTATAGCTTATATAACAAGTAGCAATCGTCATATGAGACTTCATGTGTGGTTCAATGTTCATTCATCGATTTGGTTGTGATCTCACACTTTTCAGTGTAAAATCATAAAATATAATGTTATAAGGAAATTATAAACTTGTATTACGGTTTCTCAATTTATTTTTGGTAAAACTTAATTTTATTTTTACTAGAAATTAAGTTGTTGAATTTCACTTATTTTTACTACATGGAAGTATTTTCAGCTGACTTGTTTTTGACAAAAAAGAATTATATGCTAAATATGAGTTTAGCTTACGTTTGCATAACTTTAATTTATTTTTACTTCGCATAATATTTTTTGCTGATTAATATAACTGATTTGTACTTATTTAAATTTTTTTAAAGTGAAATGAGTATGGCTGATGAGAGGACAAAACTTTTTGAGATACACACTCATGAGAGTGTGTGGTTAGATGGAAAACCTTTTACTAGAGAAGTAGTTTTCCTATCCATCGTTATTTGGTTTGTTTAAGGTGGAAACAAATTAGTTTCTCATAAGGATGAAAAAAGTTTTTCCAACTTCCAAGGATAAAAATCATTTTTCTTCCAAGAGGGAGGAATAACGCAATATTTTCTTAACGTACCTTCCTCTTTCTCTTCTTCCATTGCTCTCCTCTCCATTATAAATTTCTTTTTTCTCTAACTCTTATAGCAATTTTTGAATCAAATAAAGGAAACTAAGGATTCGTTCGGAATGACTGTGGTTTTCTATTTTTTGGTTTTTTTGATTTTCAAAGTCATATGATATATATCCTATAATGAATAAAAAATTAATCAAATTTATTGAGAACATGATGATTTTTAAAACTGACAACTAAAAAGTAAAAACCACTTTTTTATGATTTATTATTTTTGGTTTTTAATTTTAAAAAAAAAACTGGAAACAAAAAACGATAACGAACAGGCGCTAAATTAACAGTTATGTTTTCCTTTAAAATAATGTTCTCTATGGAAAATCATTTTCGATTGAAAATTATTTCTTATACAAACCAAACAAACCATACCCTAAATGAAAGAAAAGAGTAAATTTCGAATAAATGATTAAAGTAGAAGTGAATAGAAAAGTTAACAAATGTTTGACGTATTTGATATGAACACTATTGTAACGAAGCTAAAATTCTGAATTTGCACTGTCTACGTAAATTCTACATACACATTTGTACAGAACTATAATTAGTTGGGAACTTGGGATCGTTATCTTAGGGAAGTCAAAAGTTTCGGATGAACTAAGTATATCCAACCACAACTACCATACCTTCTATATGGAATTCTATCGTAAGTAGCGAAAACTATTCTTTGGATATGAAAATGTTTCCTTCTAGATAGTTAAGTACAAGAGAATACCAGCAGTAGACTTTGGTGTCCTGTATGACCTATTCTTCTAATGAGGAATAAGCTTATACAGTATTAAGATCGAAAAATACTAATCTCAATAGGTTAAGGTTACTAGAACATTTAATCATCCTAAACTAACACACTCTTTTTTCCTTAACATATATACTAGAACCCTAAACTGCTAAATTAACATACCATATCTCTAATATATAATCCTTTCGTGATCCGTCCCAATTTATAATGCTTGTATTTCATTTTAATTGTCCCAAAATGTTCTTATTTCTCATCTTTCTATTTTTGAAATGGTACTTTATGCTCAATTGCTCATACATTTAATATTTTGTCATATTTTTACTAAAAAGTTGTAGCCATATTTAATATTTGTACTTTCAAATCTAAATACTTAGTTTTCCGATTCAAATAATTATCTTTTCAATACAAGTATAACGAATATTTAAATCAAATGATAAGTTTCTTAATGTCCGTTCAAATGAGAAACAAGCATTATAATTGGAACAAATTAAGGGAGTAGTTTTCAAATTCTTCTTCAAATACAACACGTACTGGTTGGTGAAGTTCGTGATTAAGGAGTTTGATTTTTTTAAAGTTTGAGATCACGAATTCGATTTCCATCAACATCTATATGAATATATGATGATTGATGACAGACTAAACCCCTTCCATATATGAAGGATTGATGTGTTAATTAACTAACAACATACAACTTTCGAAAGGTTCTTTTTTTTTTGCTCATACCTAAGGGCCTCGTGCATGCTTATTATATTTCCGTGAAAGCTGAGGACTTCTCCTGACAAGATTTCTCAACCAAAATGGTGGAAAATCTTCCCCGTTAGTAAGGAGTTCTGATTATATCTGCAACTGAAATGTCGTCAAAAGCAGTAGAACGATTGAAGAAAAAACATCTATAGCATGAAATGATGTCACTAAAGACGCATGGAATGAATTTGAGTTGGTCGTATAAGAGATTGTCTACTTTTAATTTGAAATTAGGCAACGGTTAATGTCCAACACTAAGAAGAGAATGACCACCAATTTGAATATAGTGACCACGTTAATTTATTTAGTGACCAGATTAATCTATTTAATTAGTGACAAGTTTAATTTATTTAATGACTAATTTAATCCATTCAATGAATTAAAACTACAGGGTTATTGTTTAAATTTTGTCTATTGTGGTTCGAGATGTTAAGAGAAACAAAGGAAAAAGATGAGAACAGAAGAATAGGTTGGTGTGAGATATCTAGAGATAGTGTCGGGTTAAAGTAAGATGGAATAGGCTTATTAGAAGAATCTAGGTATGAGTTTATCTGATGATTTTTGAACGAATTCACCAATGCACTTAACACATGTACTTCCCTCCTTTTAAAATTCTAACATTGGATTTTTAAGTTTGTCAATACATCACTTCGACTATAAACATTCCTAATACTTGATTACTACTCCCTTATTTTTATTTTTGTCACTTGAAATCTTGACATTATTTATACTAGAGAGAATCTTTTTAATTTTTCTCAATTTATAAGAAAAAATTATACTCACGTGGGTTCTTGTTTAAATCATCTCAATTAGTACTTTATTAATATTCATCGTTATAATTTTTACTAATATATAATGAAAGATATTTAAGTTCAAAGGCATGCACTGGAAGATGCACTAAGGAAAGTGAAAATAAAAAAACAAATGGAATAAACTGTATGAAAGTAGACACTTTGAACTTATAAATGGACTTTAGTCCAACAATGAATTCTATGATGACATTTATTTTATATACTCCCTATGTATTTTTTTTTTTATCTTTCTTACTTTCGTTCTGTGCGTTTGCCAATACATTTCTTTGGCCTTAGATATATTTTACTACATATTAGAAAAAACTACAACGAGTGAATATTAATGAAATACTAATTGAGACGAATCAAACAAAACCCACATGAATATATTTTTGAGTTTTTTGCAGGGATATACCATGGTAATTAATAGGGCATTTTGCGGGGATATACCTCAGTAAATTTTTTTTGTGGGGATATACCAACCTAAATTTAAGTTTTGTTAAAAGGTACAAAAAACACTATTTCGGCGAGAAAGTCAAATTTCCGGCCTTTGACTTGCTTAATTACTTTTTGTATAGTGTGTGATATTCAATTGCTTCTATTACATTCATTTTCCTCCAACTTCATCACTGTCACTTTGTGGCTCACTCGCGAGTTCTTACCAAGTCAAAGGCCAAAAATTTGACTTTTTGGCTAGAAATTATGTTTTTGATACCTTTTAACAAAACTTAAATTTAAGTTTGTATATCTCCACACAAAAAAAAAATAGTGAGGTATATCCTCACAAAATGCCCTATTACCCCGATATATCCTTGCAAAAAACTCTATATTTTTCTCATATATTATGACATTTTCAAGTGAGAAAGATAAAAATAAAATATAGATGGAGTATATAGTAGCAAATTAGCTAGTTAATGTTAGTATAGAAGAGTGTAAAATTCAAAATGTTGTAATTATAAAATAACGGAGGAAACATTTAATAAGATATTTTATTATACTCTATTATCCAGTTCTTTTATATCTTCCTGTTTGGAATGTCTTGATAGTTGAGTCAAGACTTTAATCTTAAATTCTTATTGATAAATTACATATAGTCACATGAAATCATGTTAAATTCTTTTCAATATGTACTTGTAAAATATCAAATTTTCATAATATTTAACTTAAACATAATTAAATATTAAGGGTTATAATGTCCACAAACAATTATATAAAAGCAGACAACAAAAAACATCTGAAATGGAGGGAACACTATGGTATATCATATCATATCATCATATGTGATAAGCTAATTAAGGTAGTAAAGAAAAAAAAAAGAATTGAAATGAATATTATAAGTAATTTATCCTGAAATACTTCCTTCGCCCTTTTTAAATTGACATTTACATTTTCTCACTTGTCGAGTCACAATTTTGATTATTAATAACATTAATTGTGTATTTGTAAAAATTATGCAAATGAAATATTATAAAACTAAACTTTGGGACGAATTATTTAAGATTTCATATGATTTTGTTTATCCCGGTGTAAAGATTATACATAGTCAAAGTATGAACCGTAAATAATAAAAAAATCAGAATGTTGCAATAAAAAGGTGGAAGTATGTTATATTGTTATATGATGGTCTACGTTAATGCATCTCCACAACTAAAAACAAAAGGAAGTAAAGATAATTTATGTTAATGCACCGTGTAGTAGATGGTGGTAAAGTTTTACTTAATTTCTATAGAAATTGTACTTCTACTTAATTAATTAATTTGTGTATATGACTAATAGTCTAATATCACCATATTCACTCGACTACTCAAGTCTCGGCCCAAATCTGCCACCAACCGACCTCATTGAGAATATGTGCGACATAAGGTCCAGTGGAAAAAAGATTAGCCCAAAGGATGATAAGAATACTTTACAGCAGTTATGAATCTGTTAGTTGGGCTTTTGGAGGCGTTTTCACAACAATTAGACCGAAGGAAAAATTGAAGAAAATATAGAACTCTCATAGCATGGACTAGGAATGGCAATTGGGTCCGAATTCGATCCAACTCCGACTACATCCGATGGAAAAAATCCGACCCAAGTCCGATAAAAAATAGTCCAAATCCGAGTCCAATTTAAAAAGTCCGAATCCGAATAGGAGGTGGGTCGGACTTGAACCCTCCACAGGGTCCGATTAAGTCCGACCCGCATCCGATCCGACTTATGATCCGATCCGAGTTCGATCTAAATTCAATAAGTATTCACCTTCAAATTTAAACATTTTCTAAGTTTCTAACACTTGGGAGTTAGCAGTTAGTATCGAAAACCAAAGCTCAATGGCCCATCACTCCCAAGTCCCATACTCCCACGCCCAACAGTAAAAAAAAAAGAGTAAAAATTCAAATTGTGAACCCTAATCTCTACTGCTACAGCCTTCATTCTTCAATCTTCATTCTCACTCTCTAATCTCTACTACTACTACAGCCTACAGTCTTCATTCTTCGAGCCGTAAGTCACCAGACACACCGCCGGACACCAACGACGGACCGCCAGATGCCAGGCGCCAGACGCTAGACGATGACATCACACTTTGTCGGACTCACTCACACGTATTAACGGTAATATTTTCAGTTTTAATTTTTCGTTTTAAGATGAGAATTTAAGATGAGAATTTCAGTTTAGATGAGAATTCCAGCTTCACATTTTTGTCTAAATTTTTTCGAATTTAAAGATGAGAATTTTTTCAAATTTAAGAGAATTTCAATTTCACATTTTTGACTAAATTTTGTGTCTACCTTCTTAACTACAATACTTACTCCTTAATTCAGAAAATGAATCTGATTTTTTTTTTCTAAAAAAGTGCTTTTTCATAACATCGGGACTCGGAGGTGCACCAATTGGGTCGGACTCGGATTGAAACTTTCGGAGGTCCGAATATTCGGACTTCGGAGGCGGGTGCTATAAATTTTGGTCGGATCGGATGCGGACTTTGTGTATTCGGAGTCGGATGCGGTTTCAGATCCTAAATGGAGGTCCGATTATGAAGTGGGTCGGATTCGGATCTAGCTACATCCGTCCCGAGTCCGACCCATTGCCATTCCTAGCATGGACACCAATGACCTACTTCCTTCAATGGTAACACGATTGTTCATGAAATTGCAATATTTTTGAGTGAACAAAAAAAACACCTCTCCCATTATAATTGATATATAATTTGTTCATGACATGAACAAATTGTCCATCCTAAACTACACAATATAAGCTAATGACAAGTTGCCACATGTCCTGGGTAACTTTGGGAAATTTTGTGGAAATTTCCGTGGAATTTTTTGAAAAATTCCTTTATCAAAAAAAAAAATTATACCAAAAATTATAATTTATTTTCCTCTATAAAATGATACCCATATTAACATATTTCGAAATATTTTTTTTTTTAAAATGAAATGAGGTATAGTGATGATTTATTTGTTCATGAGTGGAATGGAGGTGATATTTTTGTTCATGAAATGAACAAAACATGATGAAGGAGGGAAATTTGGTGAACTTTTTGTTCACCATTGACAATGCTCTAAAATTGGCGTCCTAAATATGTATCTATTTACTGTATTTGTATTCCCTTTTTTACCCTTTTCCTCACTTCCGCTTCCCCTCTTTCTTCCACCACCACTATGAATTGTACCACTAGTACACCACCACCACCAATTTCCCAGCGAGTGTCACTCATCCAGTGACACATTATCTCATCCGACGAGCTTGAGATTATCGCCGACAACCAAAAAATTGAACTTTTTTTATAAAAAAAAATATGGTGAGGCGTCCACCATAGACGCTCCGCCACAGGCACAAGTGTCCATGATGGCGAGTGCAAGCGTCCACCATGGACGTCTGTGCCATGGACGCCCCACCATATTTTTTCTACAAAAATTCACTTGACTTTAGGTCTTTAATTCCTATGAGGACGGAGTTCGTTGGAGCATGGTGGAACGGCATGGGGTGTGGTTCAATTGGTCTTCAATTTGTAGGAATCCATGATGAAAGGTTGCTCTTTAATTAATGGTAGACGTGGCTCTTGTTGTTCGTTGTAATTTGAAGTGAGACATTTCAATTGATCATCAATAAGTTGTTCAATTGTTTTTACAAATTTGGAGTGTAACACCCCCAAATTACTCACTTTTAAATAAATAATTTAATAAATAATATTTGAGTAATTTAGGAGTATTACCGCCACGTGACTAACACGCTTTCGGCAACCAACTAATACTAACTAACCAAAATAACTTGCAGCGGAAGACTTTAACCAAAAATAATAATACTTCTTTATTAATAAAAGTAAATATTGTCTCAATACTCAAAATAAATGAAACACTCTAATCTAGGTGAAGATCCCTTCCTAGTATGCTCCCATGCACATCCAAAATTCACCTGCAAATCTGCTTACCAAAAGGTAAACAGGGCAAAGCCAAATAGGAAAAAAGAAATACGCGTCAGTATAAAACTGAGTACGAAATGTACTAGATAAGTAACACATTTGTTAGTTCATAACAATTTTTCGTTTCGAAAACTCCATTACCAATAATTCAAGAATAACTCTTTAAGAATAAACTATTTTCAAACACTTAATAATAATTCAAGAATAATATTTTAAGAACAAACTCTTTCCAAACACTTGAATAATAATTCAAGAACAACCTTTTAAGAACAAACTCTTTCCAAACACTTGAATAATAATTCAAGAATTACTTTTAAGAATAAACTCTTTCCAAACAACTTGGATTAAAAATAATCCTGAAAACAATTCCTCTTCTTATCTCCCCTTCTATTTTGCTAAGTGTGCACACCCCCCAAGCTAGTCATCCCATCACGGAGCTATATCAAGGGGTAACTATAATTCCAACAAGTGGACTTTGAATCTCTTGATATTAATCAAGCGGAAATAATAATAATATGACTTGTAAGATCATGAATAAACCTCCTTTCCTCATAAACAACTTTTTGAACATTCAAAGTTCAAAAAACCAATCAACCTTTCCTTGTAAAAATAATTTAATTTTCCAAAAAGGATAACAAAACTTCTATAAAAATGATTGATAATATCATTCCTTCTTTTCACTTTCAAGAGTGAATAATAAAACATTGTAACCATTTTAAACCAAATTTCTAAACCAATCCAACCAATAAAATCAATAAACAACTTTATCATATAAACCACATTTTAAAAGATCTAGCTACATAACGTACCTTGATTTGCACAAAAGTATACTAGTATCTTCACTTATTCTTATACTTGAGCTTTCTTAACCAACCAATAAGATTTGACCACATGAACTTAATCATGAATAAACATGAATGATCACCTATCATGAGCATAATATTTTTGAGTAAGAAATATGAAAATACTTTTCTTAAACCAAAGAAAATTGAAACTTGAATAAGAAATATAAAACTAGAATAGATAGGAGAGAAAGAAGAACTTTGAAGTAAGAGAGTATGGGTTCTTCAAAGTTTTTGTGTGGAAAAGATGGCTTAAGGTATGGGGTATTTATAGGAGTAGAATAGGTAGTACTTAATTTCAAAAATTAAATAGTTTGTAACCTTCACCATAAATTAGGAGATTAAACCAAGATTTGTAACCTCCATCATAAATTTGGAAGTTATAGGAAAACAAAACTCCCTCCAATCACCATAAATCCCGTAGGAATATATGGCCCTAAAAAAAATTTTTTTTTTTTTTTTTTTTTGGTTTTCTGAATTTTTTTGACTAGGATTTAATACCAAAAGCTTAACAAATCCAATTTTGGCGCCATACTCCCGCCAAAATAATTAAAACTCAGTGAAAATACTAAAATACCCTTTGCTTAAAATATTTATTTTAGAAAATGAATATAAAATAAATATTTAATTATTTAAATAAATACTAAAAATATGGGGTATTACATGGAGTGTGGTGGACTAGTGATGGTGGTGGCGGCGGCGGCTGGGGCTCCAGTGGTGGTGGTGGAATAAGGGGAAGTGTGGGGAAGGAAAGGAGAGGTATAGAATACAATATAAAAATATGTATTTAGGATATTAGTAGGAAATTTTAGGACGTCGAATAGAAAAATCCACTGCTGCTTCCGGGGATGCGCCTTTCGACTTGAATAATCCACCGGCACCGGATGCTGCTGCTTCCGGGGAAAGAAATCCTCCCGTGGAGGACCTGGTCCGCCAGGCCAGGATCAAGTTCGAAAGGGCGGGGGAGCTGACCAAAAAGGCGGAGGAGCTAATTTTAAAGTTAGTACTCTACATATTTCTTATTCTAATACAATAAAGACTAAACTTAAGTGTGAACGGAATAATTTACGTTTACACCTAACTCCGAGCCAAACATCCTATAAGCTCCTTAAACATCACAATACAACTGCTAAACAACAAACTAGGGAAAAATTATAACATCATAGGTAGAGATGGGCTTACACCCATGACTCAACCTAAATTCTCACTTATTTTTTACGTTTGCATATTTACGTTTGCATTTTTTTTTTTATGCTAAGAGAGGGTTGATAAGACAGGGTGATCCCATCTCCCTCCTCTTATTTGTCTTATGCATGGAGTACATGTCAAGAATGATGAGGGAACTGAATGAGGTTCCATGATTCAGTTTCCATCCTAGGTATCAAACTATTAAGATGAACCATCTTGTGTTTGCAGATGATGTTATCCTTTGCTGTAGGGGTGATTTTCCTTATGCTTACCTTATGCTTCAAGCTTTTAGACTTTTCTCTGATTCTTCTAGTTTAAGAGTAAATGATATGAAGTATGAGTCTACTCTACTAGGCTTGATCTACAAACCATTCAAAGAGTAAAAGATGTATATGGGTTCGGGCACATCGATTAAACTCCTTTTTAGATACTTGGGAGTCCCAATATCAGCTAGGAGGGTGACAGTGGCTGAATGTCATGGTTTGGTTGAAAAGATGTGTGCTAGAATAAAGTGATAGAGTATAAATCTATTCCTGGTACCTCAACCATCAGCTTAAGCTTTTGGTTGAGTTGGTCCTTTGACATGGTATCAGAGCCAGTGTGACAAAAAGGTCACGGGTTCGAATCTCATCCACCCCTCATTTCTCAGTGGAATATTTAGCGCCAGGTATAAGGGAGACCTGTGTTGTATCCACACTTCAAGCCCAAAGGGCTCTTGCGTGAGGGGGTGTGATAGAGTATAAATCTATTCCTGGGGCCTCAACCATCAGCTTAAGCTTTTGGTTGAGTTGGTCCTTTGACATAAAGGCGTGGAACTCCAGGAATCTATCATACATAGGGAGGTTACAGCTGGTGAATTTAGTGTTACTTAGTATCTATATATATTAGGCTCAAGTATATATCATCCCAACAACTGTATTGCATGAGTTAATAGAGCAAGTATGCAGAGCTTTTCTCTAGCATGGTGATCATTTCAGCATGAAACCAGGTAATGTTGCTTGGCAATGAGTTTGTAGTGACAAGAATGTTAGTGGATTAGGGGTGAGAAACATCCAAACTTTGGAAGAGAGCTGCTATGATAAAGTATGTGTGGCCATGTGGGTTGTTGCAGATAAGCAAGACTCTCTATGGGTAAAGTGGGTTAATAATGTCCATATTAAAGATGGTTGACTTACATTATAGAGACAGGTTGTAGCTGGTATTGAAAGCAAATATGTAAAATGAAGGAATTAGCTAAGGCATTTTATAAAGAACAAGAGCTAACATGGCTACCAAAGTTTTCTATCAAACTTTGTTACATGAAGATGGTAGGTGAAATTTATAAAGTGCATTGGGATCGATTCATTTGGAATAGGTTGACTATCCCAAAGCATAGATTTATTTACTGAATGATTATGCAAGAGAAATTGAGAACTGCAAACAGATTGAAGAGTTTTGGCATGAGTGACATGCATGAGTACGTGTTGTGCTCATTGAGTGTTGAATCGCATAAACACTTATTTTTTGAGTGTAAATTTGCAAAGAAGTGTCTAATTATGGTTCAGGATTGGTTGGGAACTTGTCAGACTCAAATTTGGTTTCCTAGGATGCTAAAGTTTCTCTCTAACAGTAAAATACCCCAATTTCAGAGAAGGGTCATTTCTACAGCTCTGTGTGCCTTAGCATATGCA
The DNA here is from genome assembly GCF_026745355.1 of Beta vulgaris subsp. vulgaris. Taxonomy (NCBI): domain Eukaryota; kingdom Viridiplantae; phylum Streptophyta; class Magnoliopsida; order Caryophyllales; family Amaranthaceae; genus Beta; species Beta vulgaris. The sequence continues at coordinate 49,400,259 of NC_079209.1, read as the reverse complement.
GTTTGGTGGGCTAGATATGAAGCAATTTAGAATTTGATAGTTTGGAAACTTGAAGTAGTTGTGAGAAGAATGCGTAGTCTGCTGATTATGAGAATTAACTTAGTTTTAGCAAAGGAAATTACTGTAAATGACAAAATTTGATTTGAGAAGTATAAGAACGCTATTGTATAGTTTCCGTTACTAGCCTTTGGGAGTTTTCTTTCCCATGTGGTTGCACTTAGGTTGTATATGTGTTTTTGGTGTTTTATACTATTCTTTTCTTACGTAGCGAATAAAACAAAAAAAAAAACAAGCTAATTTGAACTGAACTAAAATAATGAAATATAAATTCGAAAAAATCCGATTCTAGAGACCAAATATTGAAACTAATTTAAAACAAAGGGACTATCCCAATGTCATCCGGATTGGAGTCCTTCTTTGGATCGTAGGGGTTGGTAGGATCGAATCGGTGGGATTGGATCGTGGGATCGGATCGTTGGATCATAAGATCCTATAATTCCGTAAAATAGAGATAATTATACTAGAATATGGTGAGAAACTCGTGTTAAAAGTTTACACAAATTAATAATGACTTATTTCGTTAACAAATGATAATAATTTTTCAATACTACTACTATAAGATTGAAGTAACATACAAACGACAAATATAATATGTGAAATTACTTTATAATTTTTTTTACGATAGGATGGGATCTTAGGGCCTGTTCTCCTCGGCTTATTTTCAGTTCAGTTCAGTTCAATTCAGTTCAACTCCCATCAGTTCAGTTCAGTTCAGTTCAGCTTCAATCAGTTCAGTTCAGTTCAGTTCAGCTCCATTCTTTTATAACCATTTTGTTAAATATTATTATTATGTTAGTATAATTTATTTTACTAATTACTCTTATTATTATTGTTATTATTATTATTATTATTATTATTATCATTATTATTATTATTATTATTATTATTATTATTATTACTATTATTATTATTATTATTATTATTATTATTATTATTATTATTACTTAAATATATATCATTACTATTAAGTATTATTATTATTTTTGTTATTTCTATATATTATTTTGTTTATTATAGCTTTACTCATTGTTATTACTATTATTATTAGTAGGAACATGGTTTAGGTCAAAGCACAAATAAACCCACTTTTTTTAGCCCATAAACCAATCAAATCGCGTCAAAACGGTTTATGATGTAATTTTCGCGGTCCAACCCAATCATTATTTTTATTACTAAATATTTTTATATTATTAAATCTAATTATTAAAATAGTAATATTAATTTACTTCTTAGATATTATTGTTATTATATATCATCATCAAGTATTTATATATTAATACAAATAATATAAAATAATAATTATTAATTATCATTATTATCATAAATTATTATTATTATTAATTTATGATTATTAATATTATTTATTTATAACTATCATTTAAAAATATCCAAAATTCTATTATTATTATTATTATTACTTATCATTATAATTATTATTTAATATTCGTATTATTATTGTTTAAAATATTATTTATATATTTATTACATTCAATTTAATTTAATTCAATTCAATTCAATTCAATTCAATTCAATTCAGTTCAGTTCAGCTCCAACAAGTTCAGTTCAGTTCAGTTCAGCTCCAATAAGTTCAGTTCAGCTGTTTTTTGCCAAAGAGAACATGCCCTAACTGAATTGAATTGAACTGAACTGAATTGAATTGAACTGAACTGAAATGAATAGTAATATGTGAGAGTAAAAGTATTGTTAAGAGTTGGACTGAACTGAACTGAACTGAAATGAATAGTAATATGTGAGAGTAAAAGTATTGTCAAGAGCTGAACTGAACTGAACTGATTTGAACTGAATTGAACTAAACTGAAAATAAGCTGAGAAGAACAGGCCATTAAAGTCGTAGAATCATATTACAATCCTACCGTGTAATTTGTTATGGTTGGACGTGATCGAAATACCCTACAAAATTCCGATCCTATGGTAAAATACGAATAACGACAATGGGTTACCCGTTACAACTCCCATACTTTTCCGATCAACAAAAAGGTCCCATAATTGAAACTTGAAAGGTTGAAACAACACCCCAAAAAAAACCCCATCTCTGCATTCTCTCGTCATCATCTTCGTCACCCCGCCTTATCATTTTATTGGCTCCCATACAACCGGATATTAAATTCCAGAATTCTTTTTATCATCTCAACAGTCAAACATCACTCCAAAAATTAATCTCCTTTTAAAATCTCCCACACGCAAATCATACCATACCACGCCACAATCCTCAAACTCACTCACTCAACCTTCATTTTCTCTCTCCTCCACACAACAATGGCTTCCTCACTCTCTATCCTACTACTTGCAGCTTTAATCTCCTGCTTCGCAACCTCATCTTTATCATCTACTTTCACTGATGAAAATCCTATCAGATTAGCATCAGACGGTCTACATCATATTCAATCTTCTGTTTTCTCTCTCCTCGGCAACTCTCGTCATGCTCTCTCCTTTGCTCGATTCATCCACAGGTTCTCTTTCTCTCTCTTCTTCATCATCATTTCATTGCCGTCTGAATTTCATCAGATGACTGGTAATTGATATTGATATTGATTTTATTTGTGGAATTTTTAGGCATGGAAAGAGGTACGAGACAGCGCAAGAGATGAAGATGAGATTTGATACTTATCGTGAGAATTTGAAGTTGATTAGATCGTCTAATAAGAAATCTCTCTCTTATAAACTTCATGTTAATCGTAAGTTCTACTTGGATTGTTTGATTCTTTAATTTCGTCATGAATTTGTTTTTGTGAAAATTAATTTGGTATATTCTGTATTATTGAACTAGATAAAAAAAAAAGTCAAAGGATTCATAAATATCATCAGATCCTAATATATTTTTATTCTTAAGTTTAGCTTCTTAAATATATCATGAATTTGTTTTTGAGACTATTAATTTGATTTGGTATATTCTGATTATTGAACTAGATAAACCAAAAAAAGTCAAAAGAATTCATAAATATCATGAGATCCTAATACTTCATCCATACAATTATTTAATGTCACTTTCAAGTTTTTGGGAGATACTTTTTGACCCATTTAGATTTCGTTTGGCAGGGCATAAAATATTTTTACGAAAAATTGTTATTTCTATTTTCAATTTTACATTATTTGGTTTGCGATAAGTGTAAAATTATTTATCCTTGAGTAAAATTGCTTTCATAATGATGGAAAACCATTTTCACATTAAAATGAAGGAAAACATCCTTTCTTTTTCTTCTCTCTAGTACACTCCTCTCACTACCTCATTACTTTCCCTTTTGTTTTCCTTTCATTTCATCAATTTTCTTACATGGAACCAAATAACGGAAAATTAATTTCAGAAATGTGTTTTAGCTTGTAAATTGTTTTCTATGAAAATTATTTTACACTGAAAATGTTTTACGCTATAATGTAAAATTGCGGTAATGGGAATAAATTTTAAGTGTAGCATACAAGGGAAGCACCCTTAAAATCTTCATTGGAAGGCAATTTCAACCCCAAGTTTGTATTTTTTCTCCATGGGGAAGCAAACTCTCCCCTAATTTTCATTACCACTAATTACCACCTAACAAGGTGGTATTGGATGGGAATTAAAATTCAAGAAGAAAAATAGACACGATAGGATAAATTAGCATTACCATGAGAATGAACCATGATTTTCGTTACAAATTTACATACAAATTCTTTCTCATTACCATCATTTATAACCAACTACCAAACGGACCGTAAAAGGAAATAGATTCTGTAATGAATTTAAATATGATAAATATGAAATAGAACTCAAGAAGTATGAACTTAACAATTAAAAATGTTTGGCTAATCTTGAGGGTTGTCAACACCCTCCCCAAGAGAAATAAAGAATCCTGTAATTGTTACATTTATTAGAACAATGATCATTCAGCTCTTAATGTTGATGAATATTGTCCAACATTTCGTTGTTTTTGATCCAGACTTTGCTGATTGGACATGGGAAGAATTCCAAAGTCACAGATTGGGAGCAGCTCAAAACTGCTCTGCCACCCTCGAGGGCAGTCACAAGTTATCCCATGCTATCGCTCCTGCAGAGGTATAGCACCTTTATTGGAAATCTCTTGATCTATAACCAAGATCAATAGCTTACTTCTACCAATTCCTTGCTCGCGATTATTATCATAGGAGTCAGGAGTGTATTACTATTCTATCGCCTCACATTTTCTTTTCCGGCTGTGGACCTTTGGGTTTGGGGTAAAGGGGTTAGATTCATGCAATTTGACCTCTGCTAAATTGCAGAGAGGTTGTTTTCCAGTGATTCCCCAACTATGTAATTATCAATCTCTCTTTTCATGAGGTAGTGAATTTCGTAATTGTATCTCCTGAGAGCATATCAATAGTAGAAACAGTGTTGTAATAAAGTTAATAACACTCTTGAGAGGATAGTCTATTCTGAGCTTGTGGAGGAGGTTGAAATGCATTATTAGAATCTCATGCTAGTATCAATTCCTTGTGAAATTTACAGAAAGACTGGAGAGCTGAGGGAATAGTTAGCCCAGTTAAAAATCAAGGCCACTGTGGATCTTGCTGGACATTCAGGTTAGCTTATCTTTACATAAATATGTCTGTAGGATGTTCATTTCATTCTAACATTCTAACTGAATTTTCTTTTATCTGCAGTACTACTGGAGCTCTGGAGGCAGCTTATGCTCAAGCATTTGGAAATATCATCTCTTTGTCTGAGCAACAACTTGTTGATTGTGCTGGCGCATTTAACAATTATGGTTGCAATGGTGGTTTGCCATCTCAGGCTTTTGAATATGTCAAGTACAATGGAGGTCTAGATACAGAAGAGGCTTATCCATACACAGGAAAGGACGGTGAATGTAAATTCTCAGCCCAAAATGTCGGTGTTCAAGTTCATGACCGTCCAGTCAATATCACCCTCGTAAGTCATCAAAGATCTTTTCTCACTGTGTTTTATGACTATCAATTAACGCTAGTCTTAGTCTGACATCATAAATCACATATGATAATTCTAGTTATATTGTCTTTGAGATATTTCCATATTATAGCTTCATCTACCTGAGCTAATAACGCTTATAGTTCATTAAGCTGATGTAGTTGCCCATATTAACTAAAAAGTCAATTTATATTAAGTACTCTTGTCTGATCCTCAACGTCAATGGTATGACATGTGTATCGAATTTTTTCTTTTAAAGGAAAGTGTATGGAATTCTTAACCAGTACTCTGATTTTCAGTTCGGTATGTCATTCTATTGAATTGCATACTGTTATAGTTTATTGAAAGATAGGGAGTATGACTCACACACGGGTTTTGAAGTACTAGCAAATAAGTCAGCTTGTGATGTGTTGCGTATATATTTGTATAAAAATAACATTAAACGGCGTGCAAATGTCTTGCAGAATGGCATATTAAGGCTGTTGTCTTTGCAACTTTGTCTAATTCTTGGACGAAGTCTGCGTGATAAATCTGAGACATGACTATTGACATGTCAAAACACTTCGGAAATTTATATTTACCTGAAACTGTAGCTGCAATTCAGCTCTCTAAACAAGTCACTGCAGGCTAAATAATGAAGCCTTATCATATTAAATCTAATGCGAGATTCATATTGTATTTAGTGACTAAAACTTGAAACTTAACTGTATCAAGCTAATGCAGATTTTAATTTGGGCAACAAAATTATTGGACATTGTTTGACAGACTTCTTGGCATGAATGTAGGGAGCTGAAGAAGAACTAAAGGATGCTGTGGCATTCGTTCGTCCAGTGAGTGTGGCATTTGAGGTTGTTGATGAGTTCAGGTTCTACGAGAAGGGAGTTTACACCAGCACAACTTGTGGCAGCACTCCCATGGTGAGTTTTCAGATCTATGCATAACCCCACAGGGCACAGCCTTCTAAGAGCGCATTTACTGAATTTAGATTAGGCACAACTTTTTTTGGTGCTTCTACGATTTCTTTTTCCGGCAAGTGCTTTTACATTTTACCTACAGTGAATCTTTGGTTGTGAGCACTAATGCACTTGGACTCTCCACAAATAAATGTTCACCAATATCCTACAAAAATGATGAAAAAACAATGTAATTTTCTGTGGGTTAAAATTTACTTCAGTAAGTAGGGAAGATCCCAAAAACAGGAAGTAACCAAGAAAGCAGCAAATTAAAGAAAGAACAAATTGACATAGAATGCTTGATCCATATGCCACATAAAATGCACCAACTCTTTCGTGACATGAATGTACTTGATGCTTGTGCTTATCTGCTTGGCAGGATGTGAACCATGCTGTTCTTGCTGTTGGATATGGTGTGGAGGATGGAGTCCCATACTGGATCATCAAGAACTCATGGGGAGAGGATTGGGGTGAGAATGGATACTTCAAGATGGAGATGGGCAAAAACATGTGTGGTAAGTTTATATTAATAAACTTATGCTTATATCAAGGATGATTTGAGCAGTTTTTTAGGTTTAAAAGAAGTCTTTCTTAACTCAATAAAATTATCAACTTAAGTATATATTTTTATGTAAAGGTTTAAGAGTTAAGACCTCATATCCTTTATTCCTTCGCTTGATGAAATGAAACCAAAGGGTAGGGAAAATGATGTGGGCATTGCTTCTTTAAAATATTACCATCCTTGGGAAAATTACTTTCAAACTATTTCATCCTTTGATTACCAAATGGAAGAAATGGGAAAATGTATGGGTTTTTTTGTTGGAAAATGAGTTTTCGCCAACTAAATAAACCTTCATATTTACTGACACTCGTATTGAGTTACAACTTGCAAGTGCACATTTTTGAACTAGAGGACCGAAACTTAGACTTCTATTTGCATGATGCAGGTGTCGCTACTTGTGCATCATACCCTGTTGTAGCCTAAAAGCTCCTTCAAAAAAAAAGCATTGTGTAATATGAAGAATGATTTCTCCATTATTCACTCTCTTTTGGCATCAAAGTGCAAGGACATAGCTACAGCTGCACGAGGACAGAATGCATATATATAGTTTTGCTGTGGTTCTTTTCAACTCATTGTCCTTCCCCATTCAAGCAAACTTTAATTTGATATGTAAAATTTCTTCATGTAATTTTCTGATGTAAGTAAGAACTCTCCAAAGACAGGTTAAGATAATGGGAATCTGTGGGATGTACCAAAATGATAAGTCCCAAAACACAGTTAATCTGCATATGTTCAGGGTTGTCGATTATAAGGATATTGGCTCATTTGAGAGGAGGTAATGAAGTATAGAAATAAAACTTTTTTACCATTAGTTATATTACGAATAATTATGTATTGGTGGTAATAATTATATGTTGCACTGAAAAATTTGTAACTTTTTTTGTTTGTATGTCCTATGTCTCTGTGGGGTGATTAATGATATTCTTTTGGGGGAACGGTTCGCTGAAGCCAAGAAGATTGATCGTGACATTTTGGGGTGTTTGGCATTTAGAGTTTTGGAGCAAAAAGAGAATTTTGGATCACTTTTAGAGTTTTGATTAGTCAAAAACTCTAAACGAAGTGTTTGGTAAAAGAGAGTTTTAGAGAGAGTTTAGAATAAAAACTCTAAAAATGAAAAAGCTCATAGCTTTTTCTTTAGAGGATTAGGTAATAATATGTTTAATGGTTTTTTTGCTTCTAATAATAATACTACACAAACAAATGTCTATAAATGTCATTTTCATACAAACAAATGGCAATAAGTTTTTAGCAATCAGTTAATTGTTACCAAACACATTTATAAAAAATCAATAGTCAAATCTGCTGAACAAAAAGTTAAAACTCTAACAACAAACTCTAAATGCTAAACTCCAAACTCTTTTTGCCGAATAGGGCCTTTACGGCCCGTTTGGTAGTTGGTCATAAATGATGGTAATAGGAATAAATTTGTGTGTAAATTTGTGAAAAATATCATTGTCTATTCCCATGGTAATGCTAATTTATCCTAAAGTGTCCACTTTTCTTCTTGAATTTTCATTCCCATCCAATACCACCGTGTAGGTGGTAATGACTAATGAGTGGTAATGAAAATTGCTTCCCCTTGGAGACAAAAACACAAGTTTAGGGGTGAAATTGCTTACCCATGGAGAAAAAATGTCAACCCATGGAGATTTTAAGGGTGCTTCCCTAATAAAATTACACTTAAAATTCATTCCGATTACCGCAATTTATTAACGACTACCAAACGGGCCGTGAGCGTACAATTATCTTATACGGTTTATTTTACCAGGGGCAGATTTACAGGGGTACAGTGGGTACACAATGAAAATGAAGGAAGGAATAGAGTGGTGAGAGTTAGTTAGGGTATTCTAGCCAATTTATCACTTATTCCAATTTATTCCTAAACTCATGCATGTCCAATTTTATAGCGTCAATTAGTTAAACAAATACTAAAAAATGGTACAAAAAATAAGTAAAAAATTATGAAAAATCTCATATAACACCGTGTTACCATAATTTATGGTAAGATGAGGGTGACTCGTTGTCTTAAAGATGTCACTTATGGTCGAGTGACCTCTTTAAGATACAAGTTGACACATTATTCAGAAGCGACATTCTTAACTTACAAAGTGACTCTTTTAGAGCGCAAAGTGAGATTATCCTACGATTACTTTTATTGTAAGGTAGTCTTATCTAAGACTTACTATAAAAAAATTCAGTAGTTAGAAATCTATACAAATCTCTTTAAGGGCAAAACAATAAAGAAAAATTTCTCAAAAGTTAAGAAAAAATGATTACAAGTTTCGAACAATGGTGTACGCAAGCCGAACTCTAATTTATATAGTATCCTTATCTCACTCTCTCATTGTCGTAAGAAATTCATCTTAACTCTCATCCCAACCGAAAGTTAAAAATTGAGAGGATTGATATAAAATGACTCACCACTCAAATCCAAACCCAAATCAAATCTAGCTCAAATGACCAGTCTACAACTTACAAGGGTGTGTGTTCGGGTGATATAGCGCAAATTTGAAGGTGCAAACGGTCGCACCTTCCTCTATGTGTGCACGGTACAAAACGGTTCTATTTTGAAGGACCAACCTCAATTTCTCTTTTTTCAACTTTTTTTACTCGATGTGCGCGGCAAACGAAAGAATGTCTAGTTTATTTCATTGAACATTTTAGTATGAATACACGCTATTATTCATTGAACATTTTCAATTTCGCAATGAACATTTATGAATTATATATTCAAAATTTGAAATGTTTTAAACAGAAGAACATCTAGTTGATTCTAATAAAAAAAATGTAGTCTAATGAACAAATTGTATTTGTTGAATGAACATTTTCGAAATATTATAAAATTCAATATGTTTATGAATTTTTCAAGATTCAAAATCCATAATGTTTACAAATTTTTCAGTATCCATAATATTCACGAATTTTTTCAAATTGACTATTGTTCATTTGATTCAGTTTTCAGTTCATTCAGGCTTCAGCCAACTGCTGATTTAAATAGTTAGTTTGTTTGTTCGAGTTATTCATAATGTTCTTCAAATTAGTTATATGTTCATTGTGCTGAACCTTATGTGGTCGTTATTATTCTTTATAATGAAAAAATATGATATATTTCGCAATGAACAACATACTATTTGTAATGAATATCCCAGTTGAATAATCATATCAATATAAAAAAAAAAGCAGTAATTACAAAAGATGGTACATTCAAGATGCAATTTGTATTGAAAGGCAGAACTGTAACTAAAATAACATAGTTGGCCCCGTATGAACACCAGAGCCTTACAAAAGAACATCTAATTTATTGCTAACTAGAAACTATTGAGTTCATTAAGAATATATTCTTGCTACCGAACTTCCTGCTTTTCTGATTGATTTGATTTATGAAATATAGATACCGCAACGTTCCTTAATTGTATGATCTTGTTGAACTAAATTGATACAAGAAAGAAAAGACTAAAGAGCGGTAGTTAAAACAAAATTATTCAAGTTCATAATATAATGAACATAATATTTCAAACACACAAATATTGAACATATTTTAATACAATAAACATGTTCCTAGCACATAATGAATACATGACCAAATATAATGAGCATCTGATAAAAATGATATTATTGAATACATGTTAATAATACAATGAACCTAGTCCAAAAATGTGTGTAAATACTACAATAAACATCATATAATTATACAAATAACATTTGAAAAACACTAGTGGAAAAAACCTTATTTGTCACTTAGTAACAGATGCGGTTTTTGTAAAACTGCATCCGAAAATCAACATTAAAAATGAGAGGGAAGCTGAGACGACAATTGATTCGGTTTTTTAAAAATCTGATGCGGTTTAGAGGACCGCATCAGATTTTTATTATTTTTCTCTCAAAATCCGCGTTTCCAACCTTTGGTCCAGCACGCACACTTTTTAACCAATTCGGCCCACGCACGCTTTATGGATACAACCGTAACTCCCCTCCTCACTCTTCTCTCCTCCTAACCCTAACTCCCCTTCTATCCATAAAAAGCGTGCGTGCTGGGCCAAAGGTTGGAAACGCGGAATTTGAGAGAAAAACTAGTTATTAGGCCCGGGCTATGCCCCGGGTAAGAAAATTTTCATTTATTAATATTGTACTTTGATATAATAGCACTAAATATTACTTAGTCTAGTGGTTAAAACTTTAGTGCATGAACTTGAGGTCACGGGATCAAAACCTATACTATGCAATTTCTAATTTTTTTTATTACATGATCTAAAACTCCCTAGGGAGAGCGCCACGTGGCACCGTTCCTGGTTTACGCACGCTTTTTAATATATTAGTATAGATAATAAACGCACGCTTGGAAACGCACGCTTTTTAACCAATTCGGCCTACGCACGCTTTATGGATATAACTGTAATTCCCCTCCTCACTCTTCTCTCCTCCTAACCCTAACTCCCCTCCTCACTCTTCTCTCCTCCAACCCTAACACTCTCCTCTCTCTCTCTCTCTCATTAGATACACCCAGAAACGCCACCACTCTCACGCCACCACTCTAACCCCTCATCACCCTAACTCTAACACTCTTCTATCTAAACAATCGAATTTAGATATCAAACTCGAACCCTAAACAATCAAACCATAAATAATCGAATCCACAAGCGCCATTAAAGAAACTCAAAGAACGAAGTGCCATTAAAAAAAATCGAAGGAAGCGCCAATAAAGAAAATCGAAGGAAACACAAAGGAAGAAGCGCGAAACGAATTTAGATCTGAAACTAGTGATTTTTCGTTTAATTTCTCTAGTTTTTTTGTTTAATTTCTCTAGTTTTTTCGTTTCATTTCTTTTCTTTTTTTCATTTATATTCTCGTTTTCTAATATTTTCGTTCAACTTATTTTTGTTTAATTTTGTTTTTATTCTGTTATTAGTTTTTTTTTGTAATTTATTTTTGTTTTTATTATGTTATTAATTTTATTTGTAATTTTTTTTCTTTTTTATTCTGTTACTAATTTTATTTGTAATTTATTTTCGTTTTTATTCTGTTATTAGTTTTATTTATAATTTATTTTCGTTTTTTTTGTATTTTCTCTTAGATTTTTGTTTATTTTTTTGGTTGTTTTTGTATTTATTTGCGTTATTAATTCGATTTCAGATTTATTTGTATTTTTGGCAATGATATAAATATTGTAACATTTTTCATTAGTTTTATTTTTGTAATTTTGTTGTTGTTGTAACATTGTTTTTGTTGTAACATTTTTGTTTCATTATTTTTGGTCGGTTCTTGTCAAATGGTTGTTGGGTAGCTGGGGCCTGGGATTAGCAAACTGATGTGGTGAAAATGAAACATAGTAGTGCAAACATGTAGCTTGCAGGTTTGCACTTTTCTTTTCTGACATCAATTTAGACATTCTGATGCGGCTCTTAGGTAAAACCGCATCAGTTAATATGATTTACGGATGAGGTAAAACCGCATCAGTAAATATTTTGGATTTGCTGTGAGCCTACCTGATGCGAATCAAAACTGCATCAGTAAGTCTGATCTTGATCGCATCAAATGGGCTTTTTTTCACTAGTGAAAATACCACACATGTGTAGACACATTTATGATAATTAACCCATCATTAATTAATATAATTTCATTGAGTATATTACAAACACACAAATGAACATATAACTGAAATGCAACAAACATATAACTGAATTCAACTTAACATATGACTGGAATGCAACGAACATTTGACCAACATGTGTTTTAGCGAACACATACTAGTATGACAATGAAGACATGCCATAATACATGTCAACTACTATGTGCCAAACACACAATGAACATATGATCAAGTGTATCTAATATCTGAACAAACACCCCATAAATATATATCTAAATGTAAAGAGCATATAACCAATATGAATTTAATGAACACATTATAACAATACAACGAACATTATATAAAAAAGTACACAGAATTTATCCGTCATTTGCTGATATCGAACTAGTTCATCCCCTTCGTTTATTGGGCTCTCCTCCGTCATTCGGACATCAATTGCAAGATTAATTTCATTTTTTTCACAACCCACCATCAACATCATAAATCAATTTTTAAAAAGGAAACGAAAAAGTTGTAGATGTAAAATAAGTTCCCTTTTCTTATCAAATCCTTAGATCTAGTACTTTATGTTATCGATTTCGCTTTGCAACTTATTGGGTTTCATCTTCATGTATGAGATTGTGCAAGAAAATGAAGATTTTGAAGAGTTTGATGAGAGGAGTTAGATAGAAGTTAGAGAAAAGTTGAAGGATTTGAGAAAAAGATAGAGAATGTTTTTAGAAATTTGTGTGGGAAAATAAAAATAATGAATTCGAAAAATAGGTTTTATATTTTTCAGTGTTCATGGAAGATCATAAGGTGTTCTTTCCGTGCGCGATTAGTTTAATAAAGTTGTGTTTAGACTTTGTTAACCAGCATTTTGATCCGTGCACACCTTACTCTATGTATATGTGCACCCTCTCTACTAGAGAAAATATTCTCCCATATTAGATATTGAACAACTTGTCCCATATCATAATATTCTTGTAATTTTACTAGCGGTGTTCGGGTAGTCGGGTGTAATTTGTACAAGGGAATAACACGTCTACAGACTACAATGTTGTACATCATTACATGTGAAAATACCGGTAATCACCTGAGTAAAGTGCGTTAATTTGCTGGATTTACAGACTATAAAAATCATAAATACATCTTACTCTTGGTTTCTTCATCAATAACTGTTTCAGATTCCAAAATTCCACCACACTAAATCATGCCAAACGCTCGGAATTCTTCGTCCCCCACTACCGCCGAAGAAAACCTGTAAAATTTCTCTCTCTTATCTACTTTGCTGATCAATTAAATTATATTGATTTCGATGTGATTGTTACTTCTGTATTTTTTTTGTTGTGGTAATTTTGAGGTATAATTTTCAACTTTGCGTCCTAATTTTGGTCCAATTTGCATTGATTGAAATCAGAATCATCGTTTTACGTCTGTCGGTTTGGTGCAATTTGGCTGTATAAATCGCATTAAAAAGATCATTATAAATATTTGCAATTTTGATGAATCTTATGCTTACTTAGTTCACGGAATCTTTGTTCAACATGGATGTTGAAAAATGAAATGATGAATACAAATAGAAATTATTAAATGTTTCAGTGGGATTACGGTGATGAAACTTTGGTAGTTGTTGATTAAGTTGTTAGGAAGATTGAAAGTTGGGTTGCGGTGAAGTGAGATTATGTTTTTGAGCATAGAACTTCTAAGTCGAGGGCTAGCAATTTTTGTAAGTTAAGAAAGCTTTGAACATAGAACTTCGGCCGTTTCGAAGGAGCTAAAGAGTCAATCACGGGGAAACTTTTAGCCTTTGAATTAAATAGTGAAGGAATTTTGTTTTTTGAGTAAGGGTGTAACCAAACAGAGTTGTCGCCAATTGCAGAGGCGAAGTTATACTTACGTATATGACCCTTTTATAATTTTGTCTGAGATGGAAGCTTTCATGAAAGGAGCATAATGCTAATGCAATGTGATGGCAATATGGCATGCATTAATTGTTTAATCGTCATATGGTGAAGGTGACAAGATGTAATTGTTAGGTATGAACAAAAATCTAGAGGAAGAATTCCTCCACAAGGAAATGAAAAACTAGGAGATCATGTTCTTTTTCCAATTTTCAAAATAATGTGTTTGTCACAAAAAACATGGAAAACATGGAGAATTTCCTGTATATTGTGGTAGAGCATCAGGTAAGCAGGGAGTAGGATGTTCTGGCACAAAAATATGAGATGCACAATAGATTTCATGCTTGAAAAACTTTCATTTGGAGAACTGGAAAAGAACCCCATTATGGAATATTTTTGTTGTCTTCTGTTGGCAAGTGAAAATACATTATGTTTTTCATTAATTTGTTGAGGAGCAGCAATAGCGTGATCTTTACTAGCTTTTATGTATTATTTTTTAAATATTAAGCATTTGCCTATTAATTCATGGTTCTATAACATCGGTTAGATCAATGTGAGTTTGATGCAATTCATGTAGTCCTTGATTAGGGGACATGTGTGATGCTTGATGACCTCATTGGGGAAAAATCCTCGCCATTATTCATGTCTTTGAATTGGGATTTCATGCAACCAATGATGCCTTGGCTAGATCGATACCTGCTTGCTTGGCTTTCTCATTGCTTGTGAGTCTGTGATCTGCAAGGTCTAGTTTGATTGAGGCCTTCTATATTGAAGTACTCCACACTTCGTTGTTGTTCCATAGGTCCTGTCCTGTCAATCAATTGCCACATTGTCAGCAGTTAGTTAATTAGACTTTTAAAATCATTACTTGCTGTATAAAGAGTTATACATGGGTTGAGCAATGTTCTTGTATCATTCACTGTTCAGTAATTGGCCTACATATATGTTTATGCTTGTGGTGGATCTTTGTCAATTTAATATTAAAGAAATTAATTGCCACTACTCCATCATGTCCCTTTGAGGTTTTTTTAATGGGGATTATTTATTGGCTATAATTGCTCCATATTTATAGAAACATTTCATTTGAGGTTGTCTTGTGTGTTTGTTTGATGATGCTCACATCTGTTATCCTCATACCATCATTTGATCAGAAGATTATTGACTTTATGGCTACACATGTAATTTCTTTTTTGCTGGAGAGATCTGACCCCTTCTGTAATTTGTGTTATCCTTACTCTGACATTGATCTGTTTCTTGTTAGATTTTTGGATATATTGAATGATGCTCCATTAGCTGCACATCGGAAGCCTACCAGGATTTACGGGAGTATATTCTATTGTTTCTTATTGGCAAGTGATTTCTCTTTTATGTGAATTTTGGACTTCTATCATGCCAACGTAGACATATACTACACCGACTTTTCAGTTTAGTTTGTGTGAAATAACATTAAACCTAAATACTTGATTTTATAGGAAATTTTAACTAAATTCAGACCCATATTTCTTCTTAATTTATATACTATATTATGTGAAATCTATTCTAAAGAATTTCAGCATGCCTCTGGTTTTCAGCTGCTCATTGAGATAATTTTTGAATGTATCACAAGTTATATTGGTCAGAAATTTGTAGAATAAGAAGAGACTGATAATGTGAATAAAGAATTCCGTAGAACCTGAGTAACTGTTGGCTCTTTCTAATACATGCAAAGAAGATTTGGAGTATGAAACTAAGTTCAGAATCAGGGAAATTAGGAAAAGCTCAAATTCTAGAATTTGTGTTTCTTATTAGGTAGATACTATGTCCATTCTAATCTTATATTCCTTTTGTTTAGGCAGGTTATGCCATTGTAGGAATAGGGGCCCCATGGATTTTTGAACCTCTCGAGGCCTGGATCTCACCACTTCTTTGCAGCTGCAATGTTATTCTCTTATTGATCACAGGTTCATTTACTTTGATATCTCTCTTATAGGGCCATATATGTCATGTTTTTCATTAATTGATTATTGAATTGGTTCATCTAACAGGTGCTTTAGGCTGATAGCATACTGCTTACTGTTCTGTGGATTTACTATATGATCTTTTGTGACATTCTCTGATTTTCCTTGAAGTACATGTTGGCTGAGTGTACGCGAGAACATAGTCAATTAGTTTCTTTAATTCATTCTTTAGATGGAAACCTTATAGTGCAGCTATATGCCTATATGCTTTAAATTCCTCTTAGATTGCAGATTAGAGCGCTTTGCTGTTCGGAATTGTTACAAGGCTCTTGCAATAGAAGGCTATTGCATTGGGCCATTGGGAAAGACAATATGAAGTGACTGGCTATCTCTATTTAGTTCTCTGTTGATGACAGTGTAATTTTTTGCCAATTAAATTAGTTTAGGTCCACTCTATTGACTAGTTTGGTAACTAAGGAAAATGGGAGGTTTTTGTGGCAAAGATAGGGGCTTTTGCTGGGCAATTGACAAGAGTTTTATAATTAGAAACTGATATCACTCATGCAACTCTTCAGGACAAAGTGGCTTGGAGCTCTCCTAAGTCCTAATGGAAGAAAAGGTGTAATGGAAAAACTTTAACAATGCAAAATCTGTTAATCAAACTTCTCCTAAGGATGTTGGTGACTGGAAACTGATTAGCTGGTATATGAAATTTAACCTTTATACATGGATTTAGGGTAAAGAGCAATTTTCGGTGCAAGTTGCGAATTAGAATGGGAAAAGAAGCATAAGAGGTCAATTCTCTTAAATTCTCCTAAATCCTAATGCTGTAGAAGTGTTAGCAATTGACAAATTTCTGTATTTGATCTATAGCGTATAGGACCTTTACTCAAACCAAATGATATGCTACGAAGTACTAGCGTTAATTTTGCTTTACAGTTGAGCGCTTACTAAAGAGGCAGATAGTGTCAGGTTCCCCATCAAGAGTATCAGGAGTCTGGCGCTTCTGCTTTTGCAGTTCTTGTTGAAGAAACCTAATGTGCTTAAAGAAGAATACTATGAAACTATGTTACTCCGACACCTTCATTTACCTCAAAAACCGGGTGTCGTGTCCGACACGACACTTCACTTGGATACTTCATTTTAAACTAAAAACTTGTCTTTTTTCTACAAAATAGCCGAGTCGGACACTTGGACACCCGTATCCAAGTAGACACTCAATCTGTGTCGGAGCAACATAGCTATGAGATTCATGGAGAGCAACAATATATATGGACTTTATAAAGAGTGATAGCTAGTTTTTCTATGACTCGGGTGTTCATTGACATGAATGATGAAACTGTACCAGATGGCAAGCAGTGAAGCAGAATGCTATGAAATTGCTAGATTGACAAATATTAACATCTTGAGAAATGAAGAAAGTGCTTACCTAGCCCCCAAAATTAAGTAGAATCTCCAAAAGAAGGTTGGGTATTATTCTGTGAAGTGTAACATCTTGTATTCAACTGCACAACAACTTAGCCTTCTTCTTTTCGGAAATTGAGTTTAACTCTTTTGGAATTTGGTTTTTTTCCCATTGATTGTGTACCTCCTGTGCCTATATAAATATATACCTGAAGTTTTGCATGGAGATTATGGAGAGTGAAAGGGAGAAAATAATGGGTGGGTGTGGTACCCAACTTGAGACAAAAAGTAGATATATTTTATAGAAATAAAGAAACGTATAGTTATCTAAGGGACATCTAGATAAGGTATATGCATAGTTTATTTTTTACAACAGAGGTAGAATCTTGTCTTTTTTGTGATTCTTTGGTGGTTGGATATTATGGTAGCTCAATAAATCAGTTTTTTGTTGGTGTTGCTCTAGGTAATTAAGAATTTAGATTTACTGTTTCTCTCTCTCTCTCTCTTGGAGTCGGGTGGTGTTGATTGTGGTAGAGAAGACCAGAAGGGTGAAGTCGTGGAGGGCAGGGGCGTGAGTGGTGTTGGGAAGTTGTAATAGTTGGGCAGAAGTTATAAAAGATGAGGCAGTTTTAGGTGTGAGGTGGTGGTCATGGATTGTTTGGGCTCAGGGAGAGATGGGGCTTGATAATGATAGGATTGGTGATATGAGGTTCTACTTAGAGTGGGTGTTCACAGAGGATGGCCAGAAATTCTGGTGGCATGGCTTGGGCATGATGGTGAGGATGGTGTTGACAGTGTGAGTGGGAATTTGGGAGAATCTAAAACCCACCCGGGGGATGAGTGTAGAGGGTTTTTTTTGGGGGGGGGGGAACTAATTAAGGCAAAGGGGTGGAAGGGAATAAGAAAGTTTACAAACAAACAAGCAAAAAGCGATCAAGGCTCTTGATGCCATTTCCCTTTCCTTAACCGCTAATTAATCACTTTTTTTAAAAGATCTTGAAAGAGCCAAAAATAAGGCATTTCTTTCTATTCTTTTCTCATTGACCTTGATGATCTGCACATTGTAGCATGATATTGAATAACGGCCGTGTCGCCACATTGCTACCACATTGTAAAGGTTTTTGAGCTTAGTGCGACCAAGTTATTAGGCTGCAACAACCGCAAACCATCTGGATTGCCAGCAAAAGTGGTTCCACGGCCATTACTGCAATCTCAACCGCAGCCGAGTTTTAGAATAATGCATTGTAGTTTCCGAAGTTATCTGGGATGATTATCTATTAAAGGTTTTTTTTATTTTAAACCCTTGGCAAAATGAGGATGTTGTCAGCTTGATGCTGAGAAATTCTTCTATCTTTTTAATTGAATTTCATATCCGGATGTGTGACATTAGTTTAGTGAATGTTTAGCACTTTCTTAACTCTGTTTCTTATATTAGACCTCATTAGCTATCCTGAGGGGCGTTTTCCTTCTAGTTTTAGTCTATGCTAGCCTCCTATTCTTTTAGACAAAGTCATGATCAAGAATTTAAGAGAAAGCAATCTTGAAAAGCTGAGTAGATTATTGAAGGAACATTTTGTTCAAATATATATATATATATATTTTTGTTATATGAAATGATAGCTATGATCAATGTTTTAGGGTTCATAAAAGTTGTTCATCATTTTTTATCATAAATGCTACGGAAGATGTAAGTTCATCTTGATGCATCAGAAGCTTACCAAAGTCTTGAAGTAGCTAATCTGATGAAAGCTATAGGACTTTGGTAAGCTAGTCTTGAGAGGCGAGGGTGATGCTCTTGTACAGAAATAAACAAATGGATTTGTTCAGAATTTGCATACTTAACAAGACTACTGTTGACAAAGTGTTAAGCTGGAAGGGTGATCAGAAGCTTTGGAATTTTGCTTAATGATTGGGAGGAAGAACCAGCTTAATGTTTTTGAATTCCTTTCTGTTCAGGAGATCTATATTGAGGAGAATGACAAGATTGCCTTGAGTGTGATAAGAGTGACCCCTTTCCCTGTTTAGAGTTTCATAATTTTCTTAAAACAAATTTATATTGATGATATTGGGAAGATGAAAGCTCCTCCTAAGCATTTTTCTGGGCACAGGGATGAATCCAAATGGAAGTATATGTGGTTTCTATCTCCTATTGACTAAAAAGGGGATAAATCTTTTATGAAAAGATCTGATGAAAATGGGTTTGGATCATTGTGGGCAGAAAGAGGAGGTCCCAACTCCCAACTGTGGTTGCTCTTGAAGAGAAGGATTTTTTTCCCTTGCAAGCGGTTGTACCTTGTAGTTTGTGTCATAAGGAGATGAGTATTTTAAACATCTTATATTCTTTTGTGCTGAGGCTCTTTCTTTCTAGCAGTTGCCTTGGATGAGCTGGTGCGATCTTGTTGTGTGAAAGATGTTCTTGTAACTTAGAAAACAAGGATGAAGAGAGGTTGGGTTTCTGAAGATGGTTTCTTTGGTGGTGCACTTGAAAAGAAATGAACTGATGGACTTTTTAGTGTAGAGCTCGTCGATTTCAAGGTTTGAAGCCAGTTTCTTTCGGGGTTATGATAGCTAAAATCAAGAATTCTTCAGAGTGGCACTTGCTTTTTATTTATTATGTAGATAAATTATTTGATGATAACCTGAGAGCATGAGCATTTTGTTCTTATCCCTCTTATTTATGGGTGACACCCCTTTGATGTCTTTCTAATATTCATCTTTTCTTATATGAGTATATATGTTGATAAAAGATAACCTATCTATCTGTAAAGTAATAAATAAGCTTCGGTTAGTGTTTACAATTTATATGTTTTTGCTCTTAATTTGAGCTATACGGTGATGGATTGAAGCAATTGCTTTAACAACACCTTTTATTATACATGCAGGGATCTTTCAACAATATCTAGTGTACCAAGTACAGAAGATACGACTGCAGGTAATATCTTCAACAACTTCTCTACTATAATGTTACTGTCTGCGTTTCTGAGGATCGAGACCCTTGTAGCTTTAGACTACTATCTGCCAAAAGAATACTTTTCCTTTTCCCATTACAGTTGAACCAGTCATTAATAGGTAGATTCCAACGCTGATTGCAGTGGACTAGTTAAATACTTAAATGTCAATCTCAATGGATTTTTGTACTTCATACTTGTGAATAGTAGGCTGTTCAGTTCACTTTCAAGGGTTTGACCGAAACAACCTCTTTCTGGTTGTAGGGGAAGGCTAAAGGAGCCTCTTTGAAATTGTATCGATCCTCCCCCTACTCTCCTGTTGGTTGAAATCTTGTTAGAGCTTAGAGGGATTGGATTCTGATATGGTTTATTGTATGGCTGCGGAAAAAATGGATGCAGTGATACGAAAAATATGTTCTTTAACAAATTATGAGAGATTTGTGTAGATTTATTGTCCCAGATTAATCAATCTGTGAATTTTAAATCTGCATTCTTTAGTAGTACTGATGCGTGAATCAGGAAATCTGCATCTTTTGGTAGGGACTAGAGATTGTCTTTCCCTGTGTACTCTTTATTGGCGAATGATTTAGCATCTTATGCAAATTATTCTAAATTTATGTTGTGACTGCTTTGAATTGGGTTCTAATTCCATTTACGTGTTTTTTAGGGTTACTATATGCTTAGCCAAAGGTTGAAGCATATTGTTCGCCTACCGTTTGCCACAATTTCATATGGTATGTGTTTATGTATGTCATTGTTTTCCTGAAGCATATGTTAATTATATCTTTTCTGTATTCTTTCCCTTCCGTTGACATGCAGTCTTTGATCACAATCCGAATTTGCTGGATATTTTTATATTTCTTTACATTACATCAGGATTTTTGCTTTTACTTGTAACCGTCCTAGTTGCTAACTCATATTAACATCATGTTGTACTGCTTTATGAATGAAACCAAGACTGATAATCCCCCATTCATGCCCCCCATTGTGTGGATAATGATAGCATGAATGATGAGAATCTCCAAGTCTGCTACAGAAGGGCCTCTGCATAATGGAATGGCCTTGTTCTAATTAATGTTGTTGATCCTAACTCCATTTCCCTCCTTCATGACACAACGAAGAAAACGAAAAGAATAAACGATTAGTAAAGTAAGCTTAAGATCTTTTCACCATTAACTTCATGCCTGAAGTTGTCATATTTGAGTGCTTATCTTATCGAAACAGAAACAGTTTGACCTTTTGGGTGGTATGATTTTTGTTGATTATGAGTTGATGTGACCTGAACCTCATCGTTAACGCTCTAGAAAAACTTCTAAAATATAAAACACGAAGTTTTACTAATTTGTTTTCTAAAATAAGGTTAAGAAATGGGATAAAATACTTATCCTGTTTAACTGTGGTGGATGGAAAATATAATAGGTCCATTCCCTTTTTTTTGTAAGGGGAGGGGGGTTGGTTAACACATTGTATAGGTTGTAGTTTGCAAAAGGAAAGATGGAACTCACATAAAAAGCGGTCTTCCAACAGAGTACCTCCTATTGGAATTCTTTTTTCTTCTAGTAAGCTGATGTACGGATATCCAGTCGATTTGCAAATGCCAGTTTACTGGGGGCAAAAACGATAAGCAAATACCTTAGTAACACATTGTATAGTTTATAGTTTGCAAAAGGAAAGATGGAACTCATGTAAAAGTGGTTTTCCAACAGAGTACCTCCTTTAGAATTTTTTTTTTCTTCTTTCAAGCTGATGCGTGGATATCCAGCCATTTTACTGGGGCATAAGCGTGGATATCCAGCCATTTTACTGGGGCATAAATGATAAGCATGTACCTTAATCCTTATATTCTTTGTCTGGTGGTGTCTTATATTCTTATTTCATTTGCTTGCAAGAGATTCAACCAATGTTCTTTTTAAACATTTTCGCAGGCACTGCTGGCATGCTGCTTTTAGTGGCCTGGGAACCCAAAATCAGTTTTTTGTCTTCGTCTGCAACACTTAGGTATGCTTTCTTTTGTTCAACTTCATGTGCTTTTTTGGGCTTTGATCCTTGCATATACTAGTGATTTCTAAAACGCCCCCTTTAAGAGAAGGGTAGTGACTTGTCGCCAGTTGTGATCCGTGGAGCATATATTTGAGAAATTGGTAGTTTTAGCTTGTTGGTTCCTTTTCTTGTCATCTTTTTTCTTTCTTGTTATTTTCATCCTCAGTAACAATTTACAGTATGACAGACCAGTGTAATGCTTAGTTGCTTACGAGTTATAGTATTACTATAGTATAGCTGGCCGGTCAGAGTGATAGCAGCACGTTTTCCTTGATCAAATTTCTGAGTGCGTCATGGTGAAATGTGCTAATTTATAGTGTGGAGGAATGGGAAAAGTAATCTGTCAAGATGTTAATAGGTAATTCTGGAATGTGGCTCTTCTCTTAATTTTGTTAATTAATTTGTGGAGAGAATTGATATTATATCAACCACTGATAGTATAGTCTTCCGCAATTACCCATGTATGTAACTTTTTATTTATTGAGCAGTAGTATGTAATTAACTTATCTCTTTGGGCTACTTGTTTTGTGTGTCATTTCTGCAGGATAGTAATGCTAATTGAAGTAGTTATTGCTGGTTCTTTTATGTCTGCCTACATTGGTAAGTTCACTTTTTTTTTTTGACATCTCTTAGATTAAAGGGTGTGTTTTTTTTGTCAACTTACCTGTGTTAAACTGAACTAAATTCAACCAATCTTGTTTCTGCTAACTTGAAGTAAACATATTTTTATGCTTCACTGAACCATTACCAACCTTTCACAATACCGCCTTCTGACTACAATTACTACTACTATTAACCAATAGTTCAAAATAGAACAAAAATTCATATAGTGAAAATATCCTTCCCCTCTGACAAGTACTATTAGATTATACTAACTAGGTAACCCGACCAATGCTCGGTGTTCTAGTTTAATTTATAGAAGAAGGTGATACGAGAAAATCAAATTGTTAAAAAGCCATTATTAAGTAGAAACAATTTGTGGGTAAGGGTTTATTCCAATTGGGCATTTATTACTGAAAGATAAAAGGAGTCCGAATCAAAATAATTATATTGACAAAAAAATCTATCATCAATGTTATGTAATTTTTTACATATGCATATATTTGTACTATTCGGGGATTTTAGCTTAAAGACCTGGTTTTAGGGGGGACTTTAGTGGGTTTGGGAGGAATAATCAGAAGTATTGGCTTCTATTTTATATGCAATTACATACTCATTAAACCATATTTTAGTTGTCAATTTTTATTAATCATAACAAGTATGATGTTAGTAATAATTTAATTGAAGTTGTAATTAACATGAAGTTTAATGTGTTTAGAGGTAAGCTATCAAAGATTGAAGTTTAAAACTGAAAGTGATCTTTGAAGGAGAAAATACCACACCATCACTTACACTTCAACTTTTTAGTTTTCACTTTATTGATTCATTCTCATTGGATTTATTTTAAATTGCAAGCTTTCGTATTACACACTATTCTTATACAACAAGTCTTCTATTCGCATGATTAGTAACCATGTGGCCGCGTGCATGAAAGACAAACTAACTATATTAAGATATAAGTAAGCCCTTCAACTCATGTAAGTATCCCTAATATATTAATAAGTAACCCCTAGTATAGTCAGAAGTAGCCCTAATAATTTCTATGACAAGTAACCAGCAGGGGACATAAGTAACCCCCACAATTACAAAGTAACTCCTACTATATAGACAAGTAACCCTAATAACTACAAGTAACTCAACAATTATTAGTAACCCCTAGTAGATCAACTAGTAACCTCAAAATCTAATAGCTAATCTTATATGCAGACTGGCTGCATATAATACTTTGTGATACACAGTCATATAGAGCACCCTAGTCTCTACCTTTTCTCTTGTGTTGATATAATTCAAATGGGCTGGGCCAGCCCCCAGCTGACTTAGAAATTTATTTGCTGCTGTAACTATCCGCTTATCTTGATAAGCCAAGGCAACACGTCTTCTTTGTTAAACCTTTTTAAAAATAATTCTTCAAGCCTACTTAAATAATTGGCCAGACAGACTGAACTCTGCTTTTTGGGTTGGTCCCCTGTACGATAAGCTTCATAACTTACTGTTTGTGAAATTCTAAATGTAACTTACACTCCCTAACATACTTCATAACTGCTAGAATTGTCATTCAGTGACAAGGAGTAGTTTTTATTATTGTACGAGATCTTGAGTAATTAAAGTGTCCAGTCAGATTCGGTGTCCGGGCTCGACCATTCCGTAGAAAAACTGTCAAGTTTTTGGTTTGAAAATGAAAGTATTCAAGTGTTGTGTCGTAACAACACGAGTGCGTGAGGAAATCAGAATAGTTGGAGTAACATAGGAGGGAACAATCTAAACTCATATAAGAAATGATAAAGGAAGTTTCTTTGGATGATGAATTCATGTGATAACTTGAAGTGAGCTCTTAAGGATTTGTTTGGACATGATGCCATGATAAGATTAGCTTGGTGCTCGTGCAAACAAGATAATATTCTTTCTGAGATGTTTATGCATGGAACGGATACTGCGACACTGATAACTCTTACATGTTTCTAGGTTATGTTCACCAATACAATTCGTTGACTTCTCAGCCAGATGTGTTGAAGTCATTGTACTCTCCACTTCAATCATCAAGTTCTCTAGAAGGTTTGAGGTTGGACAAAGATGACCTAAAAGTGATAGATGCTCTATACGAGAGAATAGAAAGAGTGACGTTGATCTCTATTTGGTGGAACAGGTATCATGATGGCAGGCTTTCTGATCAGCAAATGGCATTGCTGCAGTATCAGCGAGAAAACATTCATTTTCTATGCGAGGAGGTAAATGTATATGCATATTTAATTCTCAGCCTCAATTGTTGACACATCCTCTTACTACTACACTGTTTCATCCTGGCTTAAGGGGAGCTCAAGCAAATAGAGCTTGGTGTTATCTACCCTCGACCTCATGGATGGAGGTTTTCTTTCGATATGCAAGTTCAGATGTTATTATGCCGATCCTCCCACCTCTTCTCCCTCACTTGCGAACTTTTGTTTACCCAACATATAAAGTTAACAATAAAATGTATGCCAGAACTCATACATTCTTTGTGTAAAGCATTCTGAAAAATTTATAATGTTTTGTAGATTCTGCGGCTGCAAGAATGTCTGAGCAAATATGAAAGATCTAGTGATGAGAGTACTTCTCAGGTAATGTTGATCTATATGTTGCAACACTTCAGCATCTCAAGATACCATCCTCATCTCTTCAGAGGATATACAACTATAAAATCATAGAACCATTGCAATTATTAAATATTCTGCTGGTAAATGCTGTAACAGCAGTAAGTTCTCCTTATGCTTCAATTTTCTAACTCCAGACTCCAGACTGCAAAGTCCTTTATCATGAAAAAAGATGTTGAATAATTATCGCAATTTATGATAACTTTGGAGAAGTCTAGACCAAATCTGTTGGGTTTACCACTCTCTGGTTAATGGATTATTTGCAGAAATATAGCAATTCACTGGTAAACTTATCCCTAAATGGGATTGGAGTGTCTAAACATGTGGTTTCTTTAGCTAACTAAATGTCCGCAGTCTGCTTCTTTTTCTTTAATGATCACAAGCTAGTGAACCTAGTGACTATGGTTATATCTCTTGATTCAGTATCTGAATTTAGATAATCTGCTTCTCTTATCATTATGACCTTGAGCTGTGTTAGTAAAGACAAATGGGAATTTCTATAAAAACTTAACAAGTGTTGACATTACAATAGGAAGAGCTACTACTGTTATAGTGTTATGCCAGCTCAAAAGGCTTACAATTATGGCTATACTGCAGAAAGTATACTCAGATGCTTTTTTTGGAGTTGTGGAATGTAAACATGATCCTGGGGCTATTGGAATGCTGTTTTAAAGGTTATTAAAGAATAATTTCTCTGCAGTTTATGGTTGAAGGAGTATACATTTTCCTTTGACCTTTTTTAGGTGGAAGCTTCATGGATTGGGTTGGCTAAATGTGAACAATCTCAAATTTCTATGAAAAATATCCTGTGAGCTTAAGGATTTGGTTCACAGGACCTTCAGGAAGCCATAAACATATTCCTTTTGTAGGACTCTAGTGCAGGACTTCCCCCTCAGAAGTGAACATGGGACTGATCTTGAGTGATTTAGTACAGAATTTTCCCTAATTTCTCCGTAGTTGTAGGGAAAAGAAAAGCTCGTTTTGTTTTGGCGATCAGTGGGCTACAGGACCCAGGAGTCTCCATGGAGTATGAGAAAGGTAGGGGAATTCAATCTCACAGGAAACTCAGCCAAATGACTGTTGACAGAGCTCAAGGCCAAGAGAATAATCTTTCACGCACCCTACCCCACAACCATGATATTAGGGTGGATGAGAATCGATGTGAAGGACTTTTTGTGACATTCATATTTAGATCTAAATTAGACCCTTTATGTTGTTTCCTCTTTGAGTTTCCTGAGCCTTACTAAAGTTAATATAGGGGTTGATCTTTTAATAGTTACTTTGCGTGAATGTTACTTGCTCTATCCCTCTAGATATGGTGAAGAATTTACAAGGACAAGAGGGAGTATACATGGTGAGACTGAGAGATTTTGATTTTCTAAACCTCAGGTGTGGGAGATGGGAGCTCCTCCAATGACCTGTAAAAGTCCAACTTGATATTGTTAGGAGTATTGACCCACTTAGATAATTAAGCTATATCATTAAGCAAATTTAAGATATAAATTAAACAAGAGAAAGAACATGAAGAATTATGTGGGAAAATCCTTCAACGAGAGGATTAATCTTATGGCCTCTGCCATGCATATAAATGCAGCAAACAAGGTCTCCAGCGGCCAGCCTGTAGCATTATGTCAATATGAAAAGAAAAAAAAACACATCATGTGGCATGTGCTGTAGGTCTGAGTCATACAGTGCAGACTTAGTTTTATTGCTGAAGTTAGAATCATCTATGTTCAGATAAGGAATAATCTTATTATTGTCTTTTTTTCAATCATTCATTTATTATTGTTTCCCTTCATTTTTCATGTTCTGTTTCCAATTTTCTTTAAATGGGAGAAACTATATAGTTGGTGCCAAAGTGGACTAATCCTAGACATACGTCCAAAACAGCTTAAAGAGAAAATTATGTTTTAAGGGTACTGATAATAGAAATATGCATTGTATTTTACAATTGAAGTGGCAACATGGCTGACCAACTTATGACTGTCCGTGCAACAGATAAAAACTTGTGCATAGCTGTTTATGGTGCTGGTTCTTTAGCTTATCGAACATCATTACATCAACTGCTAAGAGAACTAAGAATAAATTGTCTACTCCAATCCAATCATATTGCTTACTCCTGCAGGTTGACCTAGCCCATCTTTTGGCAGCTCGTGACCAAGAACTTCGAACACTTTCTGCTGAGGTAATGACCTTTAGTGGCCTGTTTCTTAATATTATTATGCCAGTTTCTTAGTAATATTAACAACAATGAAAGTTACGGAACGCCTTTTTAGCGGTAGGGAGTAAGAAAAACTTCATGCTTGCGTAGATCAAACTGTTGATCCTTGGTTTTGTATCCCAGTAGAATGTGCAGCTCTTCCTTTTTCCTGTATAGTTCTTTATATATAAATGTACTAATGTACTACTTGAGGTTTTGCTACTTGCATTTCTGGAAGCTATAGTCTAGTTAAAGTTTGACACTTCCTGCTAGAGAAATCTCATTGGCAAGGAAAGACACATCAGGAGGAGCTTCTGTTTCAAAATTTTTCTCAGACTTACATACGGTCAGTCTAATTAGAAATGGCGTAGAGGAAAATTTTTAGAGGATGCTTACATTACTTCAGGTCACATTTGGGAACTCCAATTTCATCTCAAATTCCGGTTTTCTATTATGGAAAGTGAAATTACAAATAATATGTTTGGGAAAATGGAATTTTTAATCTACTTTTTCAAATTCAATATGTTCTGGAAAAACCTTGGGATTCCAATTCCAAATTGGACATTTTAAAGTGCTTAATCCAACAAAATAAACAAGTTAAATGTACAACATAATCATTTACAAAATAAACAGATGATCGATTAGTATAAAAAAAACACAGCCAAGTTCAATAACAATCTGACAAGATGACTTCTTGAGGATTAGAATTGATTACAATTTGATCACCTAATGATGCAGAAAAGCAAACGGCAAAGGTGAGACAAATCATCTATCAAGCAACTTGACCGTAAATAGCAATTGGAATTCTAGTCTTTCGTGCCATTAAAATCTTGGAGATCTGAAATATAAGCCAAATGAAAATGCAAATTTGATTTGAAAGATGTTACAAAAAAAATATCAATTCAGAAATATGGAAATATCTTTTTAGGAATATATTTTTTAAAAATAACTCTTCTTTGAATGCAGCAGAAGAATTATCAACAGCAATAGATAGAAAAAAATGTAAAAGTCTTTATCACTAAAATTAGTTCTATAAGCAAGTCGAACTATTGTCGGCGCTGATTGATTAACGTCGACAATGGAGATATGATATTTAACGTTGTCTCTGAGTGGGCAAGAATGATGTTTCCAGCAAGTATATCAGTCTCTTTGGTGACTAACATCTGCCTTCGTGACTTCCTATGACGAGGTGAGGAATGACAGCATCTGATTGTGGGGGAAAGATGGTGGATAGAGAGGATCGCTTATATGAAGAAACCAGTATGGTGTTAATAATTCAAATGACATGATTACAATGTGATTTCGAATTTCCATTTTGTGGGCTTTTTAAATTGTTCTTCGACTTGGGCCAATCTCAGATCTGAAATTCTTTGTCATCCAAACACCAAAATTGATCCAATTCCAGAATTGCAAATGAATTTCTCATATCCAAACATAGCATCACTTTATTACTAAACCTTCTATAAATGCTTTCACCGCAAGTCTCTGGGATATATATGTTGGTTGGGAGTAAGTTCGTACATTTAAACCTCCCCAACCTGATTGACATGGTACTTGCTGTTTTTTTTTTTGGGTACATTAGGACACCCTCGACATGGTACTTGCTTGGCTGATTGTTTTTGTATGCTAATTTTTACTGAAGAACTTCATGGAAAGTGGATATAATTATGTGTACCCTCGTTGCTACCTTGTACACTTCTTTCAGTTTCAAACGGTGCACAAAACTTCTGAAATATGCTGATCTATATTGATTAGATTGTTGCAAATGTTTGTAATTGGAGCTAATTGATTTCCTCTGTATTATAGATGGATCAACTGCAATCTGAACTACAACTTGCTCGATCCCTAATCTCCGAAAAAGATGCTGAAATTCATCGTGTTCGCAATACAAACAATCAGGTCAGTTTGACTTGGTGCTACTTACTTTCAAAAGATATATTGTCCTAAACTCCTAATCTCTTTGATGTACCAAAATTAGGATCGATGCCTTGTGTTTCCTCATTATTAGTGATCAATAATTTTGACTATGTTGAACAAGGAGTTCAACTAATTCCTGCTCATCCAAAAGCCTATATTGTTCTCTTGTGCTGAAAAGGTTCTTTTTTCTGAGTGTACAAGTTGGATGTTTATGAAGTTGAGACTGATGACCGATCCAGCTATCTTTGAAGGTCTTTATGTTTATCAAAGGCAGAAACAATTTTAATTTGGAACTTCATAGTTTGTTTTCTTCCGGAGAATTACATTTCTTATTTAGTGGTGTCTTGCTCTGGGACATGATAATTGAGTTCAGACCCCCCTCCCCCGCTTGCCTTTTCTAATCCTATCAATTTTCTCACTGTTTATGTGCACTAGTTTTCTTGCGGTTCCCATTGTCAGGCATGATTGTTGAACTAATAGTACTATGGACTTCAATAAACATGCAACCTCTGGTCGCAGCAATACAGCAATGTCAAAGCCTTGATCCTAACAGATGTGATTGGCTCCATGAACCAAAAAATTATCTCCAGTGCTTGTCTAAAAATATCCTCTTCTGTCATTCAATTCTATCTACTATCTAGTGCTATATGCCTCAAACTCATCTTTTTCTCCATATCTTTTTTACTCCCTCCGTTTTAGTTATCTTTGGCCTCCCTCAGCTTCTACTACATACCCCATAATTTGAACTCTTTATTTTCCTTACCGATACGTTTTCTGGTGGATGTCGCATATGACCAGACCAATGTAGCTGGTTCTCCCTTGGATCCTTGATTTCTGAACTCCCACCTTTCTTCAAGTAATTATTGTACATTAAGAAATCTGCTACACCCATCTTTTTAATATGATTGATCCTAAATGTCCAACTAACTGACCGATGTAATTAACATATTTTTTTAACCTTGGAGCCTTTTTAGAGGTAC
Organism: Beta vulgaris subsp. vulgaris; assembly: GCF_026745355.1. NCBI lineage: Eukaryota > Viridiplantae > Streptophyta > Magnoliopsida > Caryophyllales > Amaranthaceae > Beta > Beta vulgaris. Next base: position 49,369,646 of record NC_079209.1, on the reverse strand, counting down.
CCCCTCCCAGAATTTCATGTATGAATCTTAAGCTTTATCCCCCCGATAATTTGAGCAGTCTTGTGCATCACCTTTGTTATCATAACTAGTTATAAAACCATCTTTTCCCCAAATTTTGCGTTATTTTGTTTGTCTACTAAATCTTGTTCATCTTATTTGTCCTCTAAAATCTTGTAGAAGAGTCTTGTTACGCAATCAATACAACCCTTTGTTAGGCATCTCCAAATTTATGCAGTTAAATCAGTTCCCTAATTTTGATGCTTGTCAGATGGTCGAAATCTGGGTCATTTTCGCAAGCATAAATCAGTTCCCTAAAGGCGAAGCTATACTTATGTTCTTTGTTCTGATTTTTTAATTTTACCTATGCTGTCGTTTGTGGAGTTAAGTTTCCCTGGGGTTTAAGGTTTACCTCAGTATCTGGTCTGCGTTGTCGCTTTTCCAGTTCTTACTTCGTTGATACATTTATAATCTTCTGCAACAGTATGTTGAAGAAAACGAGCGTTTGAGGGCTATCCTAGGTGAATGGAGTGCACGAGCAGCAAAGGTAATATCCAGACCTTCTGTCCACTCAACAGTTCAGTTACATAGACTAATTGGCTCTTTTTATGATGTATATATATATATGTATCAGCTTGAACGCGTATTGGAGATCGAACGAATGTCAAATTTAGATCTGCAAAAGCGAGTTGCCACACTTAGGAACCAGTTAGGTGAATTTTCTCAACAAACACAACAGCATTGAGTTTGATGGCTACTTGTTTAGATCTTTGTAAATGGTTTGATTATTCATAGGTACAGATACATGAACCATCTTAAGTTTTCCCAGGATTCACTCAAATTGTACAGATTAGTTGGCGGAAAGCAACAAATTGTTCTTTACTAAATAGTGATAGTATTCTTTTTCTTTTGTTCCCTATTAAAATTCGTGCAAAAATGGTGAGCAAATCGAATACATGACCTTTGAAATGAAATATGAGAGTTCAACCACCAATCTACTACAATTTCAATATTCAATGTTTTAAAGTAAAACATAACAAAATCTTATAATTATATGTGACTATGAAGACATAGACAAATTTTTTAATCTCTTAACATTTTTATCAAGATATACATCAATTTCTTACCTCACTTCCATCGTAATTGAATTTTTATCCCCACTTTCTTAGAGTTTTTTTTTTTTTTTTTTTTTTTGAAACAACTTATCATACCATGGTGTCCATTTTTCAATTTTGCATTAGACAGAAAATTATGAAAACAAATCAAGTCAATTATGAATTTATGAAGTGCTAAAGCTAATTGAGCCAGGGTATCGTCCAAATCAAAATACTAGTTCAGTATTAAAATTCATGCAAAATAGTGAGCAAAAGCTATAGAGGTAGCATAGTATAGGAGTATAGGTGTTTATAATATTATTTTAATTATAAGTTAGTTACAAGTTGTTAAGTTTGTTATAAAAACTTGTTTCTCTTTCACTATATAAGCTGAACGTTCAGCTTCATTTCAGTTTGTAAGATCATAATCTGAGAAATGTATATTGCTTGTCCTTCTCTCTAAACATTGTCTCTCTCTTATTTCTGTTTTTCTCTTAATTCCTTTCTGAAAATCTATATGGTATCAGAGCTGGAATCTCTTTTTGAGATTGAAAAATTCTAGTTTCTTGATTCTGTTAGTAAGATTTTTTTTAATCTTACGAGTTGAGAAGTAATTGTGAAATTTCTTGCATTCTTTGCGAAATTTCTTACAATTGGACACATCTTATTGTGTTATTTCCATAATTCTTGAAAATGTCTGAAGAATCTGCAACTAATGGAGGTATTTTGAGCAAAAATCAGCAATCAAATAATGGAGGTATATCTGATCCTTATTTCATTGCAACATCAGATAATCCTACTGCATCACTTGTTACTACTATGTTTTCTGGAACTAATTTCGTTAGATGGAGTAGAAATGTTAAACGAGGATTGATTGCCAAAAATAAAGAAGGTTTTATTAATGGTGAAATTGTGAAACCTGATGTGATGAGCAAGGATTATCAAAAATGGAAACGTGCAGATTTTATGGTAGTAAGTTGGATCTTGAGTTCTATGAGTTCAGAATTAGCTGATGATTTTGGCTATATTGAATCTGCTGTGGATTTATGGAAAGAATTAAATGAGAGATTTGGACAAACTAATGGACCATTAGTTTATCAACTGAAGAAAGAAATTGACAATTTGAAACAAGAAAATATGACTATAGTGTCATATTATGGAAAATTAAAGAAGTTATGGGATGAGATGCAATGTCTACGAATTTTTCCTTCTTGTACCTGTGGAGTATTGAAGAATTGTAGTTGTAACTTTCTTAAGAAGGTTGCTGAATTTGAAGATGAAGATAAAATGATGAAGTTCTTGCTTGGACTAAACAGTGGATTTGATAATACAATTACAAATGTATTATCAATGGATCCTCTGCCAAGTATCAATAGAGTGTTTTCTATTGCTCAACAGATTGAAAAACAGAAGGAAGTTAGTGGTGTTGTTATTGAAAGTAATGCTTTAGCAGCTCAAGTATATAGAAATAATCCAAGAAATGCTGTATACAATCAAGGTAGAAGAGACTGGATAGATGAGAAAAAGGACAAAATGAATAAACAATGTTCTCATTGTAAAGGCAAAGGACATACCATTGATCAATGTTTCAAGATCATTGGTTATCCTGAGTGGTATAATGCTATTAAAGCTGCAAAGGAGGTTAATCATGGTGTTACTGGAGGTAAAAATAAATTGGTTGCTAATGTTCACACTGAAGAAAAGTACTATACTGATGATCCTATATCTGATTCAACTGGAGATACTAGTCTGAACACATACATGCTGAATGCAATATGTCAAGAGGTTATGAGAGTAATACAGGGCAAACAAGCACAATCTGGTGGTGATGTTAAGAGCAGTTACTCTCTAGCCAACTTTGCAGGTATTATGTCATACTCTCTTAATTGTCATATGAATAGATTCAGTGAAGAATGCTTATGGATAGTGGATTCTGGTGCATGTGACCATATGACATATAATGAGAACCTGTTAATGAATAAAAGAAGACTTACTGTTCCTGTGAAAGTGGGTTTACCTGATGGCAGCTGGAAGATTGTGGAGGTTATTGATGATGTCAATTTAAGTGATAAGTTGGCCTTGAAAGATGTTATGTTAGTTAAAGATTTTAAACACAATCTGTTGTCCATTGGTAGATTGATTGAACAGGATCTCATTTCAGTACAATTTACAAGTACTGGTTGTTATTTCCAGGACCTCAATAAATCTGTTCTTCTTGGTGCTGGTACAAGAAAACATGGTTTATATTACTTTGATAGAGATAAGAGTGTGAAGCTTGCTCAAAGACAAGTGACAGATGACACTGCTGTTTGTAATACAGTAGTAAATGATGTATATACTGGTGATAGAGTTGAGGATATGGCTTGTTCCTTGCCTAATAAGACTGCTACAAGTGTAGCTCAGAATAAGAGTGACAATAGGAATAAATTGGATTTGATGCATGCTAGGCTGGGTCATGCTTCTCTTTCAAAAATGCAACATATTCCTGATTGTGAATGTAATGGTTTACATGAATATAATTGTGGAGTTTGTTTCAATTTAAGCAACATAAATTTCCATTTCCTATTAGCATTAATAGGGCTGATAATTGCTTTGATTTGATTCACATAGATCTATGGGGTCCATATAGAATAAGAGCATTAAATGGTGCATCTTATTTTTTAACATTACTTGATGATCATAGTAGGGTCACATGGACCTTCTTATTACATAACAAGATGCAAGTGGAGAAAACTGTGACTCACTTCTTGGATATGGTATATACTCAATTCAATAAGCTAGTCAAATGTATAAGATCTGACAATGGGACTGAGTTGATCAAAGAGTCTTGTACAGCTATATTTGCTAGCAGGGGTATATTACATCAGATGAGTGTTCCATATGTACCACAACAGAATGGCAGGGTGGAAAGGAGGCATAGGTACTTGCTTGAAATTGCTCGTGCTTTAAGGTTTAATGCTTCATTGCCAAAGAAATTTTGGGGTGATTGCATTCTTACAGCCACTTATTTGGTAAACAAACTTCCTACTAAAGTTCTGAATTGGAAGTCACCATATGAGGTATTATTTCAGAAACTTCCTACTTATTCTGAATTGAGAGTATTTGGTTCTCTTTGTTTTGCTTATAATATGCAACTCAAGAGAGACAAATTTGACTCTAGAACAAGAAGATGTATCTTCATTGGTTACCCTTTTGGTCAAAAAGCTTTTAAGCTATATGATCTTGATACTCACACAACTTTTGTTTCCCGGGATGTGATATTCTTTGAATCTATATTTCCTTACAAAATTGCTAACACTTGTCATCCTGTTTCTTCTTCTCACAATCAGCCTATGGTTCAATTTGGTGATGATTCTGTATCTTTTCCTTCTACTATAATACATACTACTGATTCTCAAATCCCTGATCATTTTTCTTCTTCTCAACCTAGCCATAATTCTTCTTCTACTTCACCTACTCATATCTCAAATACTTCTGTTTCTTCAACTTCTGAAAATTTTGAACCTATGGTTCCTAATTCTGTAACTTCTGAACCTCATGTTTCAGACTCAGTCATGATTCCTACATCTCAAATTCAGCCTTCTCTTCATTCTCATATAAGAAAATCTTCTAGAATCATCAAACCTTCTACTGTTCTCACTGATTTTATTAGTGGTTATATACCACATACAAATAAATCTTCTTCTGACCCTACTTCTCTTTCTTTTGCTGTTAACTCAGCTCACATTGTGGAACCTAAAACCTATAATCAAGCCAAACATGATCCTAATTGGATTCTTGCTATGAATAAAGAAATTCTTGCTCTTGAGAGCAACAATACTTGGGAACTTACCTCTCTACCTGCTGGAAAGAGGGCTATAGGCTCTAAGTGGGTGTTTAAAACTAAACTTCACCCAGATGGCACTATTGACAGATATAAGGCAAGGTTGGTGGCTATTGGCTATCAACAAATTGAAGGTCAAGACTTTAATCAAACCTTTTCTCCTGTTGCAAAATTAGCAACTGTTAGAACTGTGATATCTCTTGCTACTGTTAGGAAATGGCCTATCTGTCAACTGGATGTGAATAATGCATTTTTGCATGGGTTTTTAGATGAAGAAGTGTATATGTATCCTCCTGCTGGTTATCAGAAAGCAAAATCAGGTGAAGTTTGTAGACTAAAAAGGTCTCTCTATGGCTTGAAACAAGCATCCAGACAATGGAACAAAGAGCTTAGTAAGTTTCTGAAAAATTTGGCTTTTGTTCAATCAAAGCAAGATTACTCTCTTTATACTAGAACTCAAGATGGTGAGTTCTTAGTCCTTCTTGTATATGTTGATGATATATTGGTCACTGGTACCTCTTCTTCTCAAATCACAATAGTGAAGCAAGCACTGGATGAAGCTTTCACTATAAAAGACATTGGCAATCTTACTTATTTCCTTGGTATTGAAATCTGTAGAACTGACAAAGGGATCTTCCTTTCTCAAAGAAAATATATCAAGGATATTATTGAAGATGTTGAAATGCAAGATTGTAGTTCTGCTCCTGCTCCTTTGTCCTGTGGTTTGAAGTTATCTACTGAGGTGGGAGAGTTATTGCCTGAACCTGATGTCTATAGAAGATTGGTAGTCAGATTACTCTACTTGGGAATTACAAGGCCAGATTTGTCTTGTTCTGTGCAACATTTGAGTCAGTTCATGAATACTCCAAGAGTTCCACATCTCAAGGCAGCATTACATTTGGTTAAGTACTTGAAAGGTACTATTGACACTGGTTTATGGTACAATTCTGACACAGATTTTACCATCACAGCCTATAGTGATTCTGATTGGAGCTCATGTCAGTTCAACAGTAGATCTCTGAGTTCATATGCTGTTTTCCTTGGCACTAATCTCATTTAATGGAAAACCAAGAAGCAAGCAAGTGTTAGTAAATCTTCAGTTGAAGCTGAGTACAGAAGTTTATCTGCCACTGCTAGTAAGCTTGTTTGGCTTCAAGGGTTATTGAAGATCTTCATGTATCAGTTTCTTTACCTATTACTCTCTATTGTGATAATACCTCAGCTCAACACCTTGCACATAACCCCATGTTTCATGAGAAAACAAAACACCTAAAGAGGGATATGCACTCTGTCAGGGAGCAGGTGGAAGAAGGCTTCATTCAAACTGCACATATCTCTAATGCTAATCAGATAGCAGATGTGTTAACCAAACCTCTTGCCTCCACTCAACACCAGCTGTTATCTGCCAAGCTTGGACTCATTTCTAAGGTCCAGCTTGAAGGGGGAGTATAGGTGTTTATATATTATTTTAATTATAAGTTAGTTACAAGTTGTTAAGTTTGTTATAACAACTTGTTTCTCTTTCACTATATAAGCTGAACATTCAGCTTCATTTCAGTTTGTAAGATCATAATCTGAGAAATGTATATTGCTTGTCCTTCTCTCTAAACATTGTCTCTCTCTTATTTCTGTTTTTCTCTTAATTCCTTTCTGAAAATCTATACATATAGGTTCATGTCGAGCACAGCCCGCGCACGTGCCATGACATGCCAAAATTGTCAGCCCAAGGCAAACCTAGGCTTAAGCAATGGCAGGCCTACACGCATGTTAGTAAGCTCGTGCTTTTGTACCTTCATATTTTTATGTTTTCACGAAAAGGTCATTATAATCTATCTGTGTGCACCAAATTGGGGTAAAATATATTTATTATCATATAAATTTACTAGTTCACTATTCGATTTGTATTTTTTTATTGAAATTAGCCTTTTCTCTAGTTGGAAAAAATATGTTCTTAAGATCCAATTAGATCAATGAGCAAGATTAGTCTACATAAAATAAAGTGATAAGATTTCAATCATTATAGTGGCTACAATTTTTTGTAGTCATTGATAATCATTCGTAATAGTAATAAAAGAAAAAAAGAAAGAGTATAAAACACATCATAATCAAAGGGGTAGCTTTCCAAATGAGTTACTTATATAAAAGAGATTTCTTTAATATATAAAGTTACCTATCAACTAGCTTTTTGTTCTATACGAATCACTTTTATAAGTTGATCTATTTAAATTAAAAAGTTATCTCTTTATTATAATGACTCTTCTTGACTTGAAAAGTAGACATGATTATATAAAAAATATAAAACAACTATGCCTCAATATTATAATTTTCGATTTTATTTTATGTAGACTAATCTTGCACAAGATTTATGTTTTCCAACTTCCCATTCTTTAACCATACTTTTCCAATTAGGAAATGATAACTCTAAACTCTTGTACTTATATATATCCTAGTTCCATATTCATGTTAGGATATTCACAATTCAGTTATAACCTCGCCAAATTTTAAGTAATACAATTCCAATTTAATGTTTGATATTCCTTTAAAACATCACTCTAACTCCTAATATCAATACATGGTTATGAAACTTAAATATCTAATTTTACTTCCCTATATTTGATGTCTTGTATCCCCAATATACGTATTTCATCCCATCTTTAGGCTCCACGAGTTTCTCGTATCAACTTCAATAACTCATTAAGTGCCCCCCTAGTTTCATGTAGACTCATGAATGGAGATAGTGTTGTAACTAGGGTTTTTCCCACCCCCCCTAGTTATTGTTCGGAACAAATACGTACGGATTGTAATATGTTTAACTTTATTAATTAATGAATGAATGGCCTTGTTTACCAAAAAAAAAAAACTCATTAAGTGCCATTGGATTACTACTTACAATGATCACCTGACTCAACTTCCTTACATAAAAATAGTCAGTTCTCATAGAAATTTGAAAATAGACATAATGCAAAAGTCGTCACGTGCAAAAAAACATACTTTTTATGTTTGTAAATAAATGCAATAGTTTGACTTTCATATTTGTCAACCCACAACTTTCACAATTTATATCGCTAATTATATATTTGTAAAAATTATAAAAAGTTGGTGTTATGAAAATAATCATGGAAATGAACCAACAACATTTTATAATTTATATGATCATTTTTGTTTTTATATATTAGTAAAAAAAATACGACCAAAATGAGGGATGTGAATAGTACATAAATGTGTAAAAGATTGAGGAAACCAAGCTTGCTTGCTAGAGGTAGTGAGAAACTCACCTTGTGACTTTGAAATTATAAGTTTGAAACCTAGTATCTACTTGTACTTGTGAGTAAGCATTCTCTTATATCCTCCAATTCTCAAGTGTTGACCTGTGTAATTGGACTAACAAATCTGCAAGAGATGTTGGTCCAATAAAATCTTTCTTCTTTATCAATAGGTTCCCTAATGAAGCCAAAAAAGAGTGCGGGAAATTGTATACTTTGACGCAGACATGTACTTACAAAAAGATAAACCCTACACAAGGACATTATAGTATGAATTCTTATTAAAAAAACACACATGCAATGCCTTATCAAAAAAGGAATATGCAAGTATAAAATTATGTAGGTCTTTCCATTCAACACCATCATTCCGCAGACATGTAATTACAAAAAGGTAGACCCTACACAAGGTCATTATACTATGAATTTTTATGAAAAAAAAAACACATGCAATGCCTTGTCCAAAAAAGAATACTCGTATATGATTGTATAAAATTATGTAGGTCTTTGCATTCAACGCCATTCTCATCTTCAATTCGTGGTGCCGCCTACCGTAGTTTACTTGGTATGATAACAACCGCATTTCAATAATGAACAAGTCAATAACTTTCTTGAAAACGAGTTGTCACGTACAGGCAGCCTGCATGCACAGAAATTTGTATATAAAGGGTGCAAATTGGGTTTAAGAGATACAAGCTAAGTAATCTTTTCAAAAACCGAAAGCTAACTCCTACATCCACCATCCTCACCACTCATCTCTAGCTAACGAAAATGAACAATCTACTTGTTTTCTTCATCTTCTCCCTCTTAGCCATTCTCTCTCATGCCATTGAGCTCGACTTTTGTGTTGGAGATCTTAGTCTGCCTAGGGGACCACAAGGCTATGCTTGCAAAAATCCTGCTACAGTTACAACAGATGATTTTGTTTACACTGGTTTTCGTGGTGAAAAAGCTACCACAAATATTTTTCGAAATAATGTGACCCTAGCATCTGCTAATGCATACCCAGCATTAAATGGCTTGGGTATCTCCATGGGAAGGTTAGAATTTGGTGTAGGAGGAGTTATCCCGCTACACTCACATCGTACATCTGAAGTTATTATCGTGATAAGCGGTACAATCATTGCAGGTTTTATTGACACGAACAATAGAGCATATTACAAGAGGTTAGAGGTTGGTGATGTCATGATCTTCCCACAAGCCATGCTTCATTTTCAGGTTAATGTTGGTAGAACTTCGGCTACTGCATTTGTTAGTTTAAACGGCGCTAACCCAGGATTTCAACTCACTACTCCCTCCTTGTTTGCTGGTAACTTGCCTGCTCAAATTGCTGAACAAATCACACTCTTAAGCCATGATGAAGTAATGCGATTGAAGAGAGCCTTCGGCACAGCTTAATATGAATGTGCTGTATTATTCTTTGATTTATTCCACATTGCATGATTTTTTTCTTTAATTTTAAGCATGATGTATTCAGAATCCAATGAATTTGAAACATTTTAATAAACAATGCTCCTTTGAATTACTCTTGGAGCTTTTCTAAAGGAATTACTTTAAAATGATTTCTTTGTATTGAACGTCAAACTCAAGATATTGTCAAATACCTTTCGGAAGTGTAGATATGGGCTAAATTACATTGACTAAAGAAATTAAATTATTCAGAGTTGGGACTAAGAAAAAAGAGATAAGTATCTCTGTAATGGAGAAAAAAGATTATTGTTTGCTGATAATATAAGTTATTTTAAAGCTCAATAAATTAAAAATTTTGTATCAGGGTGTTCCATTGAGTTACTCAGAGCTTTTACATATGGGGATTGATCTTACGAACATGCATTGTTTAGCATCTTGCCTTTATAGTTCTTTCGACGACAATGTTTACTTATCTCCAACTAAAGAAATTTGAATCTAATATTGAGGCATCATGATATGATTAGAACTAGTTGATGATTGGGCTCAAGCGATACTGTCCCAGACTATATGATAAGGTAAAATATGTATTGCATCGCATGGGGTTGACAATTGGCTTTTTTAACATAGGGAGAAGTTGTACCTTGGTAATTGGGTAAATGATGTTTTGGAAATTAATGATTCAAAAGTGGAAGACATCTTACAAATATTTTTGTTAATTCAATCAATAAAAGAAAATTGTCAAAGAAATAGCTTGTTACTACCAAGGAAGACTATGCTTGGTGAACTCAGTTCTCATGAGTTTGCATGTTTACTGGACTCAAATAATGATCATCTCAAGGAAAGTCTTACAAGATATAAATAAGATATGTAGATCATATCTTTGGACTGGTGAACACTACAGTCAAAGTTCAGGGAATGTAAATTGGGACTCAGTGTGCTGTAGTAAAAAAGAGGGTGGTCTTGGAATCAAAAATGTTTTGATTTGGAATCAAGCAGCTCTAGGGAGGTATGTGTGGGCAATTGCCTTAAAGAAGGACAATCTCTGGGTAAAGTGGGTGCATGAGCAGTATGTAAAAGAAGAAAATTGGTGGGAGTACAACCATCCTCAGCAATGCAGTTGGTATTGGAAAATGATATGCCAGGTGAAAGACCAATTGAAGGTGAACTTTTCTTTGCCTCAGATATTGAATATGGGGGTATATTCAGTAAAAGAAGTTTACAAGAGGCAGATGAATGTGCAGCAGAGTGTGAGTTGGTATGGTGCTATCTGGGGTAGACTGAATATACCAAAGCATAGATTTCTATGCTGGCTAGTAATGCTAAACAGATTGAAAACAGCAGATTTAACAAAGTGGGTGTGATAGATGATGCTACATGTTATTTGTGGATTAACAGAAGAGACTCACTGTCATCTGTTTTTTCAATGCTATTTTAGCAAAGCAGTTTATAAGGAAAAATTTTCAATGGTTGCAAATGCAGTCCCATGATAATCAGTACAGGGTCTGATTGACAGGGTAAACTCAAATGATGAATCAAGATTCAGAAGACAAGTCAAGATTGTTATCATCTGTGCTACAGTGTATCAAGTATGGTGGGCAAGGAATGATGCTCTATGGAATAGTAAACTAGATATTGTGGAGAAACATGTGTATAGAATTAAACATACATGTATAGATAGAATCTATAGTGTGTTGCCAAAGAAAACAACTATGAGAGATAGAATGTGGTTAAGGGAGCTCTCTCTTACAATGTAATCTTTTTGTTTTTTCCTTCCTAAAGGTTTGGGAGTCCAACCTAGTTGGTTTGCCTCCTTTAGGTTAGGATGGTTGTAATTGGTATGTTCTTAATCAATATACTCACTTAATTAGCAAAAAAAAAATAGCTTGTTACCTTATGACATGGCACGATATAAGCATTTGAAAGGAAGAAGGCAACATGTGGTGAAGTCTCGAGTTTTTGAGAGAATTGAGAAAATTAGTAATAGAGTTTGTCATTAATAGAAAAAAATATATATAAGACCTTATTGTTTCTTTTAACATGAGACACTTGCAAGCTACTCGAAATCTACTCGGTGAAAGCTCCACTCGTCAAAGTTCGGACAAAACTCGGTCAAACATCTACTCTAGTGAGCTCGGCTCAACTCAAACTCGACTTGCATCATAGCCACCCCCTGAATACACACACACATGTGTGTGTGTGTGTGTATATTTATATATATAATTATATATATATTATATATATATAATTATATATATATATATATATATTATATATATATATATATATATATATATATCGGGATCCGGTGAGAATGTATACTTATGCGAGAATAGATTAATATGCGAGAATTAACTACAAATCGTTAGATCAAAAAGGAATTAAGGGCTGCGATTTGGCCAACACTAGTAACAAAACCCAACACTAGGAACAAAAGACGGTTGCGATTTTAGCGACAAAAAAAATTGAGAGTACCTCTCTTCACTGAGGAATTCATACCTCTCTTCATCTACGACTGATTATTGATTCTTCAAAATTGATTCTTCAAAATCAGGTACGAAATATTGATGTACTTGCGTTCAATTCTGAATTCATGGATTTCTAATTATAAGCTATGTTATTCACTTCTTTTAATCGATAATTAGGTGTTTTAGAGACTAATTCGAAGTATAAAGTAATTCATGAATTCGATTTTTTTAAAATTGATGTACTTACATTTTATTCTTATTATTCTATAATTATAAGCTATTTTTTCACATATTTTAATCGAAAATTAGGTCTTTTACAGAACAAAGGATGTTAAGATGATCGAATGAGTTTTTGTTAGTCGAAGGTATTGAAAGATTGAGATATCTGAGCATTTTTGTGTGTTCCTTCTCTTCTCTTCATTGTCCAGTCTTACAGGTTAGCTCACTCTTATTCTCCAAATGTCATACCTTTTATTATTGTTATATGTGGATTCTATACTGATTTAATTAATCTTGTATGTTTAGAGTACAATTACAGATAAGAGTGGATATAGTTTTGCTTAATTAATATACTGCTTTAATTTTAATTTTAAAGCAGTATAGACTTCCAGTCTAATTTCTTTCTTGATAAGAGCGGTCATGTACATCAGTGCTGCACTACATGTACATCGGTGTTACACTACATGTACACCAGTATTTCTTTTTCACCCATGTGCTTGAATGTTGTTATGAATGTTTGGCATTGAAGAAGAAAGTTTATTTTAAGTGAGTTGGGCTCTGCCATATGTACATCATAGGAAACGGTACCGTTTGACACGTCCACAACCTTCTTACAATGGTATCAATAACATGCCTGGTAAATACCTATACATGCAGGACCTTATATTTCTTGATGTATACACTATAAAAGGAGCTCAAAGTGATGACACATGAAGAATTATATTACAGTTAGTTATGATGGACTTTAATCCCTGCACAAAAACCCCTTCCCCTCCCCCTCCCAAAAAAAAAAAAACAAGCGGGAATTGAATCCTAAAGTTGCTAACAAGAGGTAAAACATGGGAAATGAATTCTTCTGACTGTTTTATTAAAACTCATTCATCATATGATAATTAACTCTACTGGAGTTTTTACTGGTTTCTTCTATTGTTTCATGACAGTAAACTCAGCTGTTGGATATCATACTCAGCAGCCTTTTCAACCAACTACATATGTGGAACCAGTGCACTATGTCCCTTCTTATTATGTGGTACATGGAGTCCCTGCAGCGGGCAACATCTATCTTATTCAACAGAACGGGTAAGACAACAAAGTTATAACCCATTTCTTTGATCAAATTGGGTTTCCTTAGAATTGTATCCTCTTAAATAGACTGGATCCCCATACCTATTGTTGGGTGCTGGTAATATACCCATTATTCTCTTCTTGATTATAGTGATAGTTATGCTCTAGCTACATTTACTGATGCATGCGAACACTAAAATATGATATGGTAGTATGCTTTGAAATGGCTACAGTTTGCCATAATAATTTCGGCATTAGCAGAGGAGTTTTACTAGGAGCAGGTTTAGGTGCTGTGTTTAGAAAGACTATTACTAAGACAGTTTGTTGTTTTTGGATTTTTGCATAGGAGAAGTTTTCAATTGGTTCAGCGCTATGTGTGAGTGTTGTGTGACTACTTAATTGTTTTTTATCATGGATAGAGAGGTAGTGGTCAAACAAGATGCAGATCACAGAAAAAATTAGCGTTGACGAACAGATCGTTTGTATTTGCAATTTTACTTCCATAAGGGGAGTTTGTAGCCTTTCTGATGGATGAACATGAGCAATCTTGAGTTTTCCATTGTAATCGTCTACTATTGAGCCTATACACCCTTACATACTCACTTCTTACTTAATTCAATACTAGGTTTCTATACCAATAGGGGGATTTATGACCTTGTTGAGTCTTAACTTATATTCACTCTATGTTCCCTGATGATTATTAGTATTAATTGCTACAACTTACCATCTTCGGTATCTTGATTGATGAATGTTGGCTCTATGCAGCGCTTGTGGAGAGCTTGGATACCATGACCTTCGAAATGCCCATCAAAGATACCTTCATGATCTAAGGTAACTAGAAACTCATTTCTATTTTGTTTACCGGTCCTTAAATGTTTTTTTTGTTGTTGCTGCCTTTAAAGTGTATGATATATACTTTGTCGAATAATGTACATAAAATCTTAACTACACATACATCACTGATAAACTATATTTACATTGCTATTCTTGTATGAGTGTATCTGCTTTGTGCATCGAAAGTTGGCTAATACTAAGAAATTTGAAGCTTCAGGGGCTCTGAAAGTTACAAGAACGAAATTTTTGGAAAAAATATGTTGTAATGAAGATGTTGTGGCTGTTAAATATAAATCTGGTAAAATAATTTTTTTTTGTTATTTTGCTGCTGCCTTATAAGTGTATAATATATATTTTTTTGTTATGTTTTTCATTTTTGCTTTCATCTAAGTATCACTAGTACCAGAAAAGAAGCATCTGAACCGAAAATAAAGTGGGAGAAGCTAATTGCCTCAGTGTTAAAATCTGTGAGTATTAGGACGACTTTCTGTTTTACTATTTCAATTCATTTAATTTGCATCCTATTTGGTTAATTGATACAAAAAAAATTGAGAGGCTGATAAGGGTTGCAGACTTGAAGTATAAAGAGTTACATTCTTGAAAAAAAAAAACCTCCTTGATTTGTCTTCTAAAGGATTTCAACCTTCTTCTTTTGCAGCCCATCTGAAGAGAAAATGAACAAAAAAATGTTATACTAGCTTTAGTCCCAATCCACCTATTGTAGAATTTGACCAAATTTGTTCTGAACCCTTTCTTAATCTGTTCATTATGGCATACATGCTAAATTCAATTTTTAATTTGCTTCTGATTGGTATTTCATATGTAATTCAGTAAATCTAGTTGCTTGAGTTGAGAGTAGTTCGACTGCTTTAAGAAGATTTCCTTGGATGGATATATTCCCTGCGTGAATTTTCTGCTCCATTTTATTTGTGATGCTTTATTTTCGTGACTTGCAGTTATGTCCATTCCCCAAAGTCTGTATTCTTATGTTAATAGGGAGTAATAAGTTTGTGCTAAAGCACTTTGGAAAAACTTATCTGGGTGGATGATTTGAAGAAAAATATTTTAGTGGTTTATGAAATTAGCAGACATGGACATTATACTGAAACAGTTCATAGTATTGTTGAATGTTTGAGGTTATACTTGTGAATGCCACCAAGTGGTGTTTTA
Source organism: Beta vulgaris subsp. vulgaris (assembly GCF_026745355.1). NCBI lineage: Eukaryota > Viridiplantae > Streptophyta > Magnoliopsida > Caryophyllales > Amaranthaceae > Beta > Beta vulgaris. The sequence goes on along the minus strand of NC_079209.1, from coordinate 49,354,309 downwards.
GCCTTTTAGGGTTTTCTTGTTCGGGGTCTCAGGTAGCATTATGTATTTATGTTAGATTATTAGCATGTCTGTATTTGCACCACCTGATGTTCATGTACACTTTTGGCGCTTAACATAAGAAGATCCGTGCGTGTTTCAGGTGAAAAGACGTCTTCAGAAAACAACATTTTCTTTCCCAGAAATGGTTTGCTAAACTACAACCATGGGGAGTATAGGCTAAAGACAAACAAGCAGGATAGTGATTGAAGGTGGCTGCCTGTTAGGATAGTTCAATTCAGAACAGAAGCTATTTTCTACATGAGATTTTCATCATGTGACTAGGATTTGACTCGTCTTTTAGACTTTGACTACGATTATACTAAAAAATGACTAATTAGGATACAAATGTATTAATTGCAGCCTTGCAGATATTGTAGCTAACGTTGATGGTATAGGTATACTTGTGTGTTGTGTATAAAAAGTCTCCTACTCAACAAGTGAGGGCTGAATTCTCAGCTTGTGATGAAATTGCAGATTTAACACTTGTGATAAGGAGGCATATGTACTCAAAATTTGGCTTCTCATTGTAAGGAAACATTTGCTTGCCTTTCTTTCTCTTTTTATTTGTTAGTCTTCTAGAGACTAAAATGGATAGCATAGAATTTGTATAAACTCAAAACACTCATAAATCAGTAAACCTAGAGAACATGTCTCCTATCTAGACATTAATCAATGAAACCGAGTATGGTCACAACTCACAAGACATAAATCATCCATGAATGTAAAATTTTTAGTACATTTCATCAATTTTATACTCCTTGAATTTTTACATCACTGTATTAAAAAATTACGCCAATGATCTTGTGTGGAAATCGGATCATTTTATTGCTACTATTTTCTGCTCGCTCGGACCCTAATGATCTCGTGTGGAAGAAGGTGAATTGTCATGTACCCCCTTCGTAAACATTAATAAAACTATTTTCGTGCTTTCATGATCTATATTTTTGCTTCTTGATGTTGATATTGTTCTTACAAGAGTTTCTCAAAGTAGAGCTATAAAAGATGATTACATTTAATATGTTCCACTTATTTGCTTATGTACATCATCAGTGACTTGAATTTACTTCACCAATGGCTTGAATGTACATCACCAATGGCTTGAATGTACATCATTAGTGACTTGAATGTACATCACATATATTTACTTGTTTTTAAATCTCAATCCCACTACTGATTTATTAATTAAAATTTTTGTCAAGAATCATACTCCACACTATAAGCATGAAAACCATAATATATCTTACATAGACCAAAATGGGTTATGACAAATCATGCACAACCAAAATTCTCAAAAAGGCTTATACACATGAAATTCTAAATAAATCTTGTAAAAGTATGCATCTCTTCATTTCTTTACGGAAGACATGGAAAATTTCCTCGCAATACAAATTCTTCCAAGCTGCTCACTGATTTCATCGCCTTGGCATTCTTCAACATAAGTTGTTTGACCACGTTGGAGTCATCCTTCAACATATATTAGCATGAAAGCTCGAAAATATATACATCACATACAGTTTACCCCGTAAATAGCATGTCCAATGATATTCAAACTTCGCGCAAGTATGGCATAATATAAGTACACATGCATAAAAGAAAAAGAAGAAGATAAGAATATAACTATTATATTTCCATCCCAATATGGCAGCTTGTCATTCTAACATGTTCAAGGAGCTATTGGCTTGCTCAAAAGGCCAAAACTACAAGGGTAAAAAAACAAATCATCATTGATTGCTTCCAAGGACATCAGCGATGCCTTACAAGTACATCATCGATGGCTCACAAGTACAAACTTGTTCTTCTACTGGTGGTCGTTTGCTCACCTCTAGTGTTCTTTCAAAATCCACTGCAGCAACACAGAAGTTGAGAATCCCGAGCCCAAAAACGAGCCCAATAATGAGCATGTGGCCGGTCCAGATGACGATGCAAGAAGCACACTCAGTCAACAGTCACAACAACAATCAAGGAGAAATAATGTAACAGGTTCATCAGTTAGTAAGGATGATGAGAGCCTAGCTAGCTAGTTCTCAAACTGTCCCAAGTTACCACAATAAATTCCAGGCAGAGGTTATGTTTTGTCTTACTATGTCATATGGAGAATTTTTGCACCAAGAGAAACCCAATGCGAGGTTATAGAACACCAACAATTAACTTATAGAAAAATTACATTATCAATAATCTCAAGCTACTTGTCAGAATATCAATAATCTATATTTATATTATCAATAATCTCAAGATACTCATTAGTTATCCACAACTCATTATCAAATGATATAACTAATCGTGGCTTAAAAATACATCACCAATGGCTTAATTGTACATCATCACTAGCTTAGAAGTACATCACCCATAACCTCTAACGATATATCTGATATCACAATCAATGAACCATATATCATCTACAATTACCCAAAATAAAACAGAGAAGACAAAAAAATGGATATAGGTGTACTTACATGAGTTGCTATGGATCTGATTTGAGTTTTTATTTACATAAGTTTGGTCAGATTCAGGAGCAGACTTCTTTGATTTAGAACCAAAAGCTGTGAAAATTATAGTAATCTTCCTTATAAATCTGTATAGACTTATGTTTCTGATTTTGCATCATAGAATTACTACCAGCATGACCATACTCAGAATTAGAGCTCGAGATATTTTGTTGATGTAAGCTATTAGATGAAGGTACAGGTGATTTCTTCATCTGCAACTAAATAAAATTCAACTGGCAATAAGATATATATTGGATCTAGAAGAAGGGATATACTAACTAATTAATAGCTTGATGTTGTAATTATTTCACAATTAGGAAGCCCAATGCGAGGTTACAGAACACCAACAGTTAACTCATAGAAAAATTACCTTATCAATAATCTCAAGCTACTTATTAGAATACCAATAATCTATATTTACATTATCAATAATCTCAAGATACTCATTAGTTATCCATAACTCATTATCAAATGATATAACTAATCATGGTTTAAAAATACACCACCAATGGCTTAATTGTACATCACCACTAGCTTAGAAGTACATCACCCATAACCACTAGCTTAAATTGGAGTCAAGTCAACAAACATAAACACCATATTACGCCACAAATATGGAAGTCTAGAGAACTTCAACTCTTACCTTACAAAGTTCTAAATCCAAAATGAAATAAAACGAAACAACTAAAGCAAATAGGCAAAATGAGAATGACATTTTCCATAGCTTAATTTCAAAGTAACAACATCAAATTATCAAATTGAAACCCTAAAATCCGAAATGTAACTGAAAAATAGAGCCAAGAAAATCTGAAACAATACCAGAATGAAATAAAAGGAAACAACTAAAGCAAATAGGCAAAATGAGAATGACATTTTTCATAGCTTAATTTCAAAGTAACAACATCAAATTATGAAATTGAAACCCTAAAATCTGAGATGTAACTAAAAAATGGAGCCAAAAAAATCCGAAAAAATACCAGTTTGAATCTCGTTCGAGCTTCAATGGAGAACTTTGGATCTTGTCCGAGCTTCAATTGAGGACGAAATCGCTAAATTGCTTGTATGTCGGAATTTTTTTTACGAAATCGGAATTTGTTTGAGCTTCGAGGTCGAAATTGTGGGTTTTTGCTTATGTAGGAATTTTTTTTGCTACAGTAGGTGGAGGATTTTTTTTTTTTGCTACAGTAGGTGGAGCTACTGTATGTTGGAAGTTTTTTACTAAATTGGAATTTGTTTGAGCCGTTTGATTAGAATGATCCAAGGGCAGAGGTTTATTCTCATATAATTAAGTATTCTCACATAACTATGGTATTCTCACATGAGCCTAAATATATATATATATATATAAATAATTGAGTTCAGGTGAGAATGAGGTTTTACATGAGAAATGAGAAAGAATAACAGCCCTTAGATCATGTTACATGTAACAGTCAAGATTAAAAATAAAAAGGGATTACCCTAATCAATCTTACGCATAACTCGCTGACCCTATCTCTCTTCTCTCTCCTCTTTCATCCTCTCTCTCTCCTCTCCTCTCTCCCAACTCTTAAGTTTGGTTCTTCTGCAAATACTTCGATTTTCTGCAATTTGTTCATCAAGTTTCTTCTGCAATTCACCAAAATCAACTAGTTCGACGGTTTCAAGTTTTTTTCTACAATTATTTGCTCAGCGATTTTCTTCTGTTCAGCGATTTTCACCAAGTTTTTTTCTGCAAATACTCCTCTCTGTTCGACGGTCGAACTTGGATTATCTAGTTCAGCGAGTAAATTTTCTTCTGCAATTCACCAAAATCAATTAGTTCAGCGATTTAGTTTGATTGTTGCAGACAGTATGGGAGAGAAAGGTAAGTTTTTTTTTTTCGTTCTAGTTTACTTCTTGAATTTTTTTCAGAATTGTGATTATGATTTCTTGACATTAATTATGCGGAAATTTTGAGAACTTGATTTCTTTCTGATTAATTTTCGAGAACGTGACATTTAGTTTAGTTACGATTTCTTTTTCTGATTTTTTTTTCAAGAACTTGATTTTGGTGGGTTTAGTTATATAGTTTGAAAATTTGTCTGAACTCTGAACTGCGTTAAATTGAGTACTTCATTTTATTTCTTTCTGATTTTGCCTAGTCCAATATAACCTTGTGTAAAGTATTACAGAAGATATCTTGATATTAATGGGTTGAATTCTGAGAAAAGCAAATGCAAGTAAGAAAGCAAAAGCAGTGATTATGGTTATGAATGCTGAAACTCCAATGTCTGAAAGAGTAGCCATTGTTGTTGATGAAAAAGATGAGAACTTTGGAGAAATTAAAAGAGGGGGAGTAAAAATGGTGTGAAAAGAAGCTTTTTTGGGTGTTTTTTTTTTTTTTGTGTGTCGCAGGAATTTGGAAGGATGTAGACAAGCTGGTAAAGTAGTAGTATAACAGAAACAGAAGGTACAACAAGTAATCCTAAAAAGTAGTATACACAGGACTAACAGCTTGAAGAAATGCTTCCATTAATACCATTCCAAATCCTAAAAAGTACAGCAAGTAATCTTCATGAATAAACTAGAACTAACCAAAGTTAAATGCACAAACTGAGCCAAAACATTGCATTAAAAAGAATTTTTTGAAATGCCAGTTTGATGAAAAAAAAGGATTCACTTCCACAAAATACAGGACTAACAAGCTGGTAAAGTAGTAGTATAACATAAACAGAAGGGAAAGAATATGATTTTGCTTTTGATTTTGCTTTTGATTTTCATTTGAGGCGTCACCCATGTATTGCTTTCGTAGTAAAGATTGTAATGCACTAAAAATTGTCACTCTTTAAATTCGTAGTATATTTAAAAGCCTAGAATAAAGGAACATTGTCTTGTATCCTCATGAACTGTACTATTGTGTGTCTTCTATTCATGTACGTACTGTTTTAATTGTATTTGCTTGTCATCCTCATGACAAGTTTTCTAATGAAAATTGCCAAATTATCAAAAAGAAAAAGGGGGACGTCTTTTTGTGTTGACTTGATATTATACTGTGTATTTACTCCAAGTACTTCAAGGATATTCATATTTATAGAATTATAGTACTGCGCATAAGAAGTTAGATGTTTATGGTTGAATCTTGTGATGGATGAAATAACAAAGAATTGTGCATGAGCTGAGGAAGAACTTTTACCTATTTATATAAAAATGGAATAGAATTTGCAAATAGTAGTATAGTAGTGAATAGTTAGAGTTATATGAAATAATTATTATAGTTATAGACACTCTTGATTAGCGTTATATGAATTTTATATTTTGCAAACTAATGTTCACCTTATAATTAGAGTTGTAGCAGTATAAATTCAACTAATTAGAGTTACAGGGGTATTTTGAGTAGTCATAAGAGTTATAATTACAGTTATAGCATTATTTGGTATGTACATCTTATTTAGAGTTATAGATTATAGTTAATGTTCACCTTGTTGATGTGTGCATTTTCAGGGGTTTGTGTTTTGTGTTCGATGTAGAGAGAGGATGAAAGAGGAGCTCTTGTTGATGGGTGGTAGCGATAACTTTGACATAGACGTTGAATTTGTTTAGTGTTGTATTCAATATTGACATTCTTAGCATTAATTACTTCACCATTGTTTGTATAATCTTTTACCAGTTTGGAGCTTGAGACTTTTTTTTACCTCCTGTATATACTCTCTGGAGCTTGTAATTATCAATCATCTTAATGATAATTGATTATAACTTTTAAACATGTATTAGCATCACTCTAATAGGTATTTCTGTAAAGTTAACTATTCATTCGTATAACTCTAAAGAGGATTGCCATAATTCTAATCTGTACATCCTATAACTCTTAACAAGCATTGTTATAACTCTTAACTCTTAAATACTACTACCTACTACTTCTAATTAATTGTTGTCAGTACTCTAAATAGTATTTCTATAATTTTAAATAAGTATTGGTGTACTTCTTCACTATTATATCCTACAACTCTAATCAAGTGTTGCCATAATCGTAAATGATAATTGATGTATACACGTGGGGGTTACTTAATGTCATGATGTTTTAGTGATGGTTTAATTTGTGTTTTATCTATGTGTTACTCTTAACTGTGGCAAACATGATTATATGAGTACCACTATAATCGATATTTTATGTTTTGAATATTCAATTCTGGTTGTATGAATGTGTGATTAGTTTATGTATGTGTATGTAGATATGAACATTGTCGAGGTTGGTAATGTGAACGGTAAGCGTAGTGCATGTCAAAGTATGGATTTGGTTGATAAGAAAGGGGCCAAATTACTTAAAAAGGATAGTACATCACATGTACCGAAACAGAAAAAAAAGCCATCAGAGTTGTCTACTCAATGTAGACCGAATGAGTTGGTAAAGCTTATAAAGGACTTATCTTCGCAACAAGTTCAAGATGTGAATGACATTGGTTTTGGAGGTCTTTGCAGTTTGCATTTGACTCAAAGTCCTACTACCATGATCCCTTTTTTAATAAAGTCTTTTAATCCTGGCAGTTGGGTGTTTGAATCGATGCGGTGAATAAATTTGTGGTAAGTAAGTTTGATGTGCATGAGGTCTTTTTGCTTCCCATGGGTGATTATGAGGTTGAGGAGATTTCCACTGGTAGAGGATCTAAGGAATCTGATAATATCTTGAAAAAGAGAGTTTCGATTTAAGTTTGATGTTGTTGATGACAGACAAGGAATTTCTTTGAAGGATGTAGCTGCTAAGATTCGATCGAATGAGATGCAGGCGGGTGGAGATGAATTTAAAAGTTTGTTTGTCCTTTATGCTATGGGTAGGTTTCTTGCTCCTACGTCGAACAATAAAGTGGATTTGAAACTTTTAAAAGTCGTTTCTCAAGTATGTAAAATTAAAGAATTTGATTGGTGCTCATATGTGCTGGAGAAGCTTTCTAATGGATTTGTGAAATATCATGTAGATAGTTTGGCTAATCTTGGAGGTTGTGTTATCATGTTAGAAATTATATACTTCCATAGGTTAATTTTCAAATCTCAGGCGTTACCTAGAGATCCCCCTTGTTCAATTTTGGACAGATGAAAAATTCCAAAAACGTATTCATGATGAGTTAGGTTCTGGAAGTTTTGGGAATGGGATTTTGGATTTGGAGAGTCATCTCTCTTCGCGTCTTCGATGTAATTCAGTACCTTCAGTCCAGGATATCCAAAGGAAGTGTTTGGCTGATATTTCTCACTGCAAGAAGGTAATTAGCTTTGAGATTCCAGATAGCTTGCCTTCTGACGAGGAGATACATAAAACTGCAACAGATGTATGTCCTCCTATAACTCTTATCATATATTTTTATTGCTTTTTCATGATATCCTATTATGTTTTTAATCATTATTCATGATATCCTGCAGCAGATGAAATGTATTTATTGGAAAATAAATATTATAGTTTAGATATTTTCGTCCAAACTAACTAAATACAACTAGAAGTCCCCCTCACAAAAAAAAATACAACTATAAGTCTATAACGGAAATGTAACACATGTTATCATATCTAGTATGAGGGAGTCTTGTAGAAGATTTTGGGCTAGCACTAGTGTAACTCTTATTATAAATTCATACAACTCTAATCAAATACTCCTGTAACTCTAATTAGTAATTTATATAAATCTAATCAAATACTCATGTAACTCTAATTAGTATTGCATATAACTCTAATCATATACTCCTGTAACTATAATTTCTCAGTCTAGCCTATCTTTCATGAGATTTTGTTGTTAATGAAAATGAAAAAGTACAACTATCAATATTTAATAAGTAATCCATCAACTATTACAAATTCCTAATAAGTCAACCTACCTGGTTGTAGATGAACAAGCTGGATAAGAGAACAAGAAAGGAAGCATAAAATTCTTCACTATCCAATAGTATTAGATCGTAAGCATCAATTCCTTCACTAATGAGTCAAAAGCCTAAGCCTTGGCAGTTGGCACGTATAAGACTATTGTGCTACTCCTGTAACTCTAATTAATAATTCATATAACTCTAATCAAATACTCCTGTAACTCTAATTAGTAATTCATATAACTCTAATTAAATACTCCTGTAACTCTAATTAATAATTTATATAACTCTAATCAAATACTCTTGTAACTCTAATTAGTAATGTATATAACTCTAATCAGATACTCCTGTAATTATAATTTCTCAGTCTAGTCTATCATATATGTATCTTCATATATTTTAAGTTTTTTCCTTTCCTTTTCACAGGGCCTGCATGAGATTTTGTTGTTAATGAAAAGAGACTTGGACGTTGTGTCTTCCCATTATATTGATCGATTGTCAAAAGCAAAGAGTATGTCAATAACGCAGAAAATAAAGGGAAAGATAATATACATGTTTCTGATTCTCCTACTTTGTCTCCAACTCCGGCTTTTGTTCATGAAGATGCATGGCAAGTATATATCGATAATGTCACAGATTATATTCTGCTATGAAAAAAGTTGTTGATGATATGCCAACTTTCCAATTACTCTCTCAGTCTGAAAACGAGTTATTAATTGGTGCCAAGGGTCCAGATGTTTCTTCCCCATCCTTTGTTGACATTTCAATTATTGGAGATGAGTGTGTTAAGTCGTGTTCTCATGTGGACGAAATCAACAAAGAGAGAGATGGTTGCGTTAGATCTCCAATGTCTTGGTTGCATACATCTTCTAATAGCCATAATGTCAACAATGATGGTCTTGGTTCTACATATAATTGTGGGATTCAAAATGTCCCTGTCACTTTGGTTTCAAAATTTATGCGCCAAAATGTAACACTATTATCATACATGCCATCCTTCCGGAAACATGTAGTTGATTATTGTATGGTAGATCACAATGAAACTTTGGCACAGAGGTAAACATTATTACCTACATCATACTTCATTTTTTCTTTATTTTATATTATTTTTGTTAACTTTCTATATATACTTTTTACAGTCAAATTATTGCGTCTTTTGGAGAAAACCACTTTGTTACGCGAGAGGATTTTTTAAGTTTGGCAACCAATGAAATGATCACCACAACTGTTATTGAGGTTGGAGTTTGTTGATGAACTATGTGGAGTCAACCGAAGATTCTTCACCTCGACGCATATTTTTCGGCCTTAATCATGTGGTAATCTCTTCAATATTTTCCTTTTAAAATCCTTTTGAAATCTTATGACTAGTCAAAAAGGTCTTCTAAATTGAATTTCAATAGATCATGGATGCTCCTATAACTGGTCCATTTTCATTCATCATATTCATATAACTGGTCCATTTTCAATTATAGTTATAGCATTATTTGGTAGGTACGTCTTAATTAGAGTTATAGGTTTATTTGATAAGAGTTATAGGAATTACTAATTAAAGTTATAAGAATTTCATATTTTGCAAACTAATGTTCACCTTCTAATTAGAGTTGTAGTAGTATTTAATAAGAGTTATACGAATTACTAATTAGAGTTATAGGGGTATTTTGAGTAGTCATTAGAGTTATAATTATAGTTATAGCATTAATTGGTATGTACGTCTTAATTAGAGTTATAGGTTTATTTGATAAGAGTTATAGGAATTACTAATTAGAGTTATAGGTTTATTTGACAAGTTTTATGTGATATTTTTAGGGTCCTTTGATAAATATTACGGAGAAAAGAGAAACTGAAGATGTTGCATTATTGAGTGAGCTATTTTCTTCATGGGATATTTGGATCTCATGTAACAAAGTCAAATGTGATCTTCATAATGTTGATTTGGTATGTCTTTCGTACTTTTTTTTATAATGTTCTTTTTTATATTTATTTATCTAATAACTCAACTTGTTCAATTTGTGGGTCGCAGATATTCATTCCACTCTTGTATATGGAACACTACTTTATTGTTGTGATCAACTTCATACAAAAAAGAGTGGATTATCCGGATAATAGAGTCTATGGAAATTGGGATGATTCTCACTTCAAGAAGCTTGCCATTAGTATAGTAAGATTTACAATATTTATAGGTCTTTTGTTCTTATTTGTTTTTAATACTTTTAAGCTTTATTGGTTGGTTATTTTTCTCTATAGTTATTTTTTTTTTTTTTTGCAGCGCTATAACATGAGTGATTATTTGGATAGATTTGAGCATCCATTGGCTGCTGATTTAGTTTCATATGATATCATTAATGTCAAGTTTCCATGGCAAACAAGTAAGCCCACCTTAGATTGTGGTGTTTTTGCAATGGTTCACATGTTGAACTATGATGGAGAAATATTTGAGTCTCAGCTTAACAACGCCAAGATAAGGCGTACAATGAGAGCTGAAATCTGTGCAGCCCTTGTTTTGTGTGATATCAATAATATTAGGAAGGAGATCATCCAAAAGATTCATGAGATGAGTTCAATGAGATAAAGGCTTCTATTCGAGACAAATTGTGGATGATTTACAAGGAACAAGACAATATATATACGGAAAGAAACAGCTCGTTTAAAGGTGTAGAGTAAACATATAATTCATGTGCTATTTCTCACATATTTACAAGTATTTTTTTTCCACTTTTGTAGAGGGATTCTTGATTATTGCTCATAGAATAACATTTACAACTCTTTCATGCTATGCCATAGTTTGGTCTTCGAAATATAGTTAGAAGTCTACTTCTAATTCTAAGCTCTTTAACTGAATGTCTTGTTTCTATTCTTTTCCTTTTCTATTTTATTTTTTTTAGGAAAGGGTTTTTAGCTCTAATTCTTTTATTATTATTAAGAACACCCATATAACTCTAATTAGTAATTTATATAACCCTAATAAAATACTAACGTACGTAACAAGTAATGCCATAACTATAATTAGACTTCTTATGACTAGTTAAATACTCCTGTAACTCTAAGAAGTAATGCATATAGCTCTAATCAAATACTCCTATAACTGTATGACTTCATTCCACTTATCAACAAACTCTTGTGGCTCTAATTCTTTATCCCAAACACAAGCATTTATCTTCTTGAGGAAATCTTTTTCTTTATTGCGTTCAACTATACCCACCATGTCATTAGGTTCCGACTCTTCTAAGCCTTCTGTATCAGTTGAGTTTGTAATCTGTATGTCTTTCCCTTTCCCCACCTTGTCAGTAAGTTTACCCATAATATGCCACATGCAAAATTTTTGTTGTGCATCATTGAATACTTTTGGGAAAGCTTTCTTCATTGCAGGATCCTGGTCAGTGATAATAAAGTTTGGTTCCTTATTGCCCATAGCTTGTTTGAATTTTTCAAAAACCCACACAAAAGAATTATCATTCTCTCTTGATGTCAAAGCAGCGCCAAAAATCAGAGACCTATGAAAAGGAAAGGAAAAAATCTTAAAATATACGACGGGGATACATAAAAGATAGACTAGACTGAGAAATTTATTTTACATGAGTATATGAGTAGAGTTATATGCATTACTAATTAGAGTTACAAGAGTATTTCATTAGAGTTATATGCATTACTAATTAGAGTTACAAGAGTATTTCATTAGAGTTACAAGATTATTTGATTAGAGTTACAAGAGTATTTGATTAGAGTTACATGAATTACTAATTAGAGTTGCAAGAGTATTTTAGTAGTCATAAGAGTTATATGAATTATCTTTTATGATGGTCAATCCCTGTAAATGGGCAGAATACCAAGTTGTACATGTTTGTTCCATACGTAGCATCAAACGAGACAACATCTCCAAAAGCAAAGTAGTTTCTCCTACACAAAGCATCGGCCCAAAACACTCTATGCAAACCTTCTTTCGCATTAGCTACATAGTCAAAGAAAAATCCACTATTCATCTCCTTTTGTGTACTTAAGGTGCTTATAAACATATCAGCATCATGTTCTCCAATGTATGCTCTAACATCCCGTGCAAAGTTTTTGAAGTCGCCAACAGTTGCTCCAACATTTTCATAACCACCAACCTTCTCCTTATACATTCGGTACGTCTTTGTTGCTCCAATGTTGAGTTTAGAGTTATCAATTATCATTTTTTTTTGATACATCGTCAAATTTCTTTTCAACTTTTGGAATTGTCCTTCTTCAGGACTTAGTAGCTTGTGGTTATGTCCTTCATGAAAAGACCATACTCGATACTTCCTTTTCTCATGAAGTCGGAAAACAATCTTGGCTTTGCAACCAACCCGTGTAAGTTTTCTCCTCCTCTTTTGAGTTGGGGAAATTGGCTCAATCGACTCAATATTAGTTGTGTGATTTGCTGCAGCCACTGCCTTCACTCCTTGCTTGTTACACAAAATGTATTTGAATACAATAGTGCCATCCTTTGCTCGAGTCTCGGTAGACATTCTAGTATCAAATCCACATGCCACAGCATATATATTATAAAAGTCTATTGCATCTTTAAGACTGTCGAATATCTGCCCAACTTTAGGAATTAATTCTGCTGGAACAACTCGAGTGAACTCATGTTCTCCGCATGGGGTGATGTTCGTACTTTTCTTAGGTGGTGTAGACAGATTTAATGAGGCAATGTTTATGCTTTGCGTAGAGTTACTAGTTCCTGCCTCTGCATATTAAATAGGTATAAACTGTAAGTCAACGATTTAAAATTCAAAGTATTGCACACATAAATTCCTATAACTCTAATCAAGAGTGTCTATAACTGTAATAATTATTTCATATAACTCTAACTACTCACTAACTGTAAAGAAGTCTTGCTATGTAATTAGTAATGCCATAACTATAATTGGAACTCTTATCACTAGTCAAATACTCATGTAACTCTAATTATTAATTCATATAACTCTAATCAAATATTCCTATAACTCTAATTAGAACGTACATAACAAGAAATGCCATAACTATAATTATATCTATTATTACATGTCAAATAATCATATAACTCTAATTAGTAATTCCTATAACTCTTATAAATAAACCTATAACTCTAATTAAGACGTACATACCAAATAATGCTATAACTATAATTTTAACTCTTAGAAGGTACATACACTCTAATTAAGACGTACATACTAAATAATGCTATAACTATAATTAAGATGTACATACCAAATAATGTTATAACTATTATTAAATACTACTACAACTCTAATTAGAAGGTGAACATTAGTTTGCAAAATATGAATTTCATATAACTCTAATTAGTAATTCCTATAACTCTTATCAAATAAACCTATAACTCTAATTAAGACGTACATACCAAATAATGCTATAACTATAATTTTAACTCTTATGACTACTCAAAATACCCCTATAACTCTAATTAGTAATTCGTATAACTCTTATTAAATACTACTACAACTCTAATTAGAAGGTGAACATTAGTTTGCAAAATATGAATTTCCTATAACTCTAATTAGTAATTCCTATAACTCTTATCAAATAAACCTATAACTCTAATTAAGACGTACATACCAAATAATGCTATAACTATAATTATAACTCTTATATATGACTACTCAAAGTACCCCTATAACTCTAATTAGTAATTCGTATAACTCTTATCAAATACTACTACAACTCTAATTAGAAGGTGAACATTAGTTTGCAAAATATGAATTTCCTATAACTCTAATTAGTAATTCCTATAACTCTTATCAAATAAACCTATAACTCTAATTAAGACGTACATACCAAATTATGCTACAACTATAATTTTAACTCTTATGACTACTCAAAATACCCCTATAACTCTAATTAGTAATTCGTATAACTCTTATTAAATACTACTACAACTCTAATTAGAAGGTGAACATTAGTCTGCAAAATATGAATTTCCTACAACTCTAATTAGTAATTCCTATAACTCTTATCAAATAAACCTATAACTCTAATGATGCTATAACTATAATTTTAACTCTTATCAAATAAACCTATAACTCTAATGTTCACCTTCATTGACACAATGCATCATAATTGACACAATGCATCATATCATATACAGCAAAATGCAACTAATATTTTAGAGCACAATGCATCATAATTGACACAATGAAGTAGCAGTTTCGTTTAGAAACGCAAAACACAAGGTCCATTATTATATTGACACAATGCATCATATCATATACAGCAAAATGCAACTAATATTTTAGAGCACATGTGTAACAACCCGGATTTTCCCGACCAGCTTACAGAGGATTAAGCACAGCGAAAGAGACTCTGGTCGAGATAACCCGAACTATTACCATCACACTCACCGAACTATATCGGAGAGTATGGAACTCAATTCCCAACTCTATTCAAATATATTAACTATTATAACTATGCTCTGATTCTCAGACTCTATTCCCATGAATTTCTACAGAAAATCCGGCATAGTTTCCTTTGAAAATAGGACAACGCTAAAGCGAGAAATAATATGAACCTGTTGCAATTTCAATTTATAAAATATTTCCAAATCCCAAAGCTCATCAACCTCAACGCTTTCACGGAGCAACAACCAACATAGAATCAGGAGCACTAGCTAACGGTTCTTAAATGAAGAAAATACATTATAGAAAATAAACGATTTAACTATTACAAGTGGAGCGTCCTCACTTCAATAACAAATATAATACTGCACCATCTCGTATCCGCTTCAGCTTGCAAAAGAATAACTCACGGCTTCAACCTGAAACATATAAGATACTGCCACCCACCAAGTGACAGGCCACAGAAATGACAAAACAACGTACTCACATCAGCAAAGCTGAGTACTAAACCCGTAAATAAGAATAACACATGCTTTGGTGGCTTTTTTTACTTGAAAACGACTCAGCAGTCAACATAAGTTCAACAATCATATCAATCATAGCATGCTTAGCAACAATATTCTTGTTGAACATACATATTACATTTCCAACTCCACGTTTCATAATACATTATCAATCACATGTTAACAAACATAATAAGGTGACTCTGACTCTTAACACTGACATGTTTCTATATTCTCATTTAGTCGACCTTTCAACTTACCACGATTCCCTAATAGGAATTTGAGGTCACCAACTTTGATATAAACAATATTCTTTATTACCTTTAGTCGATTCCTTAATGGGAATTCTCATTTATGCTTTCATGCTCTATCATTCACTTTCTTATACCCTATAAACAACCTCTTATCAGATAATAAATATCATAACAACTTTCACGATGACGATTCCTTATCGGGAATCCACATAATCATATACGATTCCTTATCGGGAATCCAACATTAGTATCACTTACCATGATATGCCTCCTTATCAGGAAACCAATATCGATATTCATATTCATATACTGAATAAACATTCATTACTTACCTGATATGATTCCTTATCGGGAATCCGATATCGAAACAACTTACCACGATACGATTCCTTATCGGGAATCCATTATCGATATAACTTTCATACTTTGAAATAACATTCCTTTTAACCAGGGGGAAAGAGAACGCGGCGGAGGAGACAAAGCTTACACTCCGACAGTGGGGGTCGTCACCCAACCATTCACTTTACTTTTGGCCAATAACCGCGACTAGTCCGGAGTACATTTTCCGCTGATTTCATCAGCCATCCACAGGTTTCACATTACCTGATGTATCGCCCAATTATCGCCCCACAGAGCAATGGGCAGTTTTCCCTGTGGGGCCCCAAGGTTCACAGTCCATGGGGCACTGTTCATGTCACCTCATCCGTCGACTCAGACGAGGCTACTTTCCCCTTTCAGATTCCTTTCGATTATCGTTCATAACTCAATCGTCATTCTTAGAACTATTTCATAGTTATAGTAATCCTTGACAATCATTGAACAAGTAAGGCTTCTTCTTAGAGAGTTATAATCGCTTAAGTATTTCGAGGTTAATTAGTATAGTTATGCATTTCGATTCAACTCAATTACAATTACAAAACATACTTACCACACAAGTAACCAATCATATTCTGTAAAATACACAACCATAGTGACAATAGGTCTCTCAGCTAGAATTAACTAGCGAGAGTTACTAACTCGATTCCACACATCACATACTTTTGCGTATAGATAGTTCATACTACTTCTCTTTTCATACTTATCAATCTATATTCATCTTGATAATAGTATTCGATATCAAGTCTTGGCAACACCTACTATTCCTATGTCTCTCTCTTAGAATTAACTAATGAGAGTTAGCGTAGATTCCACAACTCGAGATTCATGAAACAAAGGTCGATTAGACCTAATCGAATATGGGTCATGTCTTCTCATAAGTTCGATTCCAATAACAACCATTAGTGGATCATATTCTTACTTAGTATAGTGAGTCAACCTCCCTTGTAATTAGAAGTCATTTGATTATAACTCAAATTACTTTAAAGTAATACACAAACTTGCACTTACTTAAGTAATCTTAAAGTAACCAACTTAGTCCTCCGAATTCTAATCAATCAACATCACTTTATTATATTATTCTATTTATAGTTAACCAATTAAAATACTTTATCAAACACATCATCACTAATCTAATCCATATCTAAGTAATCTAACTTTCATACTCTTCATATTATTATAGTAATTAGTTAATCCCCTCTTTGACTTCATGTGAGGTTATTAATTAGGTTACCGATTTAAACAGTCTACTCAAACTATTCTTCCCCATAGTATCATTGATAACTCTAATCAGATTTTCATATAACTAATCTTTTATTTATAGACACCAATGCTAGAACATTTAGCTATAAGTAGAACACTATCACACACTTACCACATCAATCAACTTATTAATATAGTATATACTTTAACAAAATGATAACGTACAATTAGAATTCTAATTATATATTAGGTATGCCACCTTCCACAATTCAGTGAACTTCCATCAACAACATGAAAACAACTTTCATGTATCGCATAAACAAAATCAATAACATATTTCATTACTATATCAATATGTTACTCAAGTCGCCTTTAAACACTAAGAAAGATCATTTAAGTCAAAAACCAGGACTTCTATAACATAATTAACGATGAACTCGAACAACAATTCAGATTGATAACATGAATATCATTTAAGGTTTAACAACTTCCCATTAACATTAGATTCACAAAAGATAAATCGCCTCTGAACTCATAACATTTTAATTCTTTAATTACTAACTAATAATAAGTATTTCTCATCTACTTGCTTTAAACTAATTCAAGTAATATCAATTATCTTTTCTTATTACTCTTAATATAAAACATCCTTTCAATCTAGATGACAACCTCTTATCGAATAGATAACTCCATTAGATAACTTATAATTCGATATAACTAGAACTAGACTTCCATTAATCAAACTAAACTAACACAGTTTACTAAACAAATTTCAGAACTTATAATCATAAATAATTTCTAAACTAACAATACTCCAACTTAACTTATCACTTGATTTAA